>NC_035433.2:121720325-121904841 GCF_002127325.2 Helianthus annuus | reverse complement strand
CGAAGCCGGAAATATGTCTTTATCACGCAGCTCCGTAGGATGTTTTCGTCAAAAACTAAGTCGACGGACGCATCTCTTATGTGTACATGTGATATTTCATGGCCATGGTCGTCGTCCTTCAAGATCATGGAATGTAATTCCAATTATAAGAAGTATTTGCTTTATACAACACGTGTAACACACGGGAACTTAAACTAGTAAAGTATATAAAAGTTAGGTAAGAGATCATGTACAAGAGGGATTCTCCGTGCTAAGTGTATGCGACATGTAGAAGACAATATGAGATTGACAAGTGTCATTTTCAATTTAAGAATGGAAGGGTATTGTGGTAATTCTCCCTAACCTACTCCACCCCCAAATTTCAAACGACTATAACTCTTTCATACGATATATATATATTTTTTAAAGGAATATTGGATTTTAATAATCCTAACTATTCGTCGTTGGCCGCCAACAGTCCCAATTTAAAAAATAAAGCACTGGCAGTCCCAACTATTGACATATTGGCCACCAACGGACCTTAACTAACGAAACCCTAACGCCGTTAGTCTCCGGTCGCCGGAAAACCATTTTTGGCCAGAAAAAGGTTTTTAAAGGTCCGATCTAAGGTTACAAAGAGGTTTGGAGCGAAAATGTTGAGTTTTCTGATCAAAAAGTTGAGTTTTCCAGCCATTAAGAAGTTTTCCGGCGAAAAAGGAGTTTTCTGGCGACTTCAATAATTGGGGCTTTTACTAGAAAAATGTTCCTAAAGGTCCGTAATAAGGTTACAAAGAGGTTTAGGACGAAAATGTTTAGTTTTCAGGCCAAAAATGACTTTTCCGGCCAAAAAACGTTTTTCCGGAGACCGAAGACTAACGTTAGGTTTCTGTTAGTCAGGGTCCATTGGAGGCCAATATGTTAATAGTTAGGATTGCTAGTGGTTATTTTTTAAGTTGGGACTGTTGGCGGCCAACGTCGAATAGTTGGGATTATTAAAATCCAATATTCCTTTTTTAAATTACATTGTATTAACGAGCATTTTATTATCTTCATTTGAGCAGACTATTGCTATAGTTTTCTCAATTTAAAAAAAATGTATTTTACAAGCTACAAAGTTATGTGATTTGTATAACGTTACGTGATTATGTTCCAGTAGGTAATTATGTACCATATGTGCAAGTAGTAACAAATACTCAATGTAACCCTACATCTATAATCACGTACCATATGTAACAAGTGTAATCACACGTGATTATGTATCGGTATGTAATTACGTTATTCTAGTTTTTTATTGTATAATGTTTTTTACTAAAGTTATGTTTAGTACATGATTATACATTCAATATAATGAGAAATTAATTATTTTTATGCTATTACGTAATTAGTTCTATAATATAAGTCGTTACGTGATTGAGATGTAGTGTTACATTGAGCTTTTGTTACTGCTTTTACACACATGGTATGTGATTATTACATGGCAGATGATTACATTGAGCATTTGTTATTGCTTTTGCACATATGGTATGTGATTCTAGATTTAGGTATACATTGAGTATCTGGTACGTGATTTAGGTATTCATTGATCATTTGGTACGTGATTGTAGATGTAGTGTTACATTGAGAATTTGCATTACTCGCACATCTGGTACGTGATTTAGGTATTCATTGATTATATTCCAGTACGTAATTTACTCCTGGAACATAAGCACGTAACGTTACACAATCACGTAACTTTATAGCTTGTAATATATATATATTTTTAAATTTATATAATTAATAGCCCGATTAAATTAAAGAGAATGAAATGCTCGTTAATACGGTGTAACATTTAAAAAAAATTGTCATAATGAAAAAGTTATAGTCGTTTGAAAATCATGAGGGAAATGGGTTTATGAGTCATCATTATTGGATTTTTCAATTTTGCTCTTTTCCCCACTTGTTTCCCTTATTTTTAGTTACGTGAATTCTAATTTTTGGGATCAACAAATCTCAACCATTGATCTTGCAAATCAAGGGCCAAAACTCCTTCCTATACTTTGTACATTTCCATTCTCTTGTACAATAACATACCTTTTTTATTTATATTTTATAAATATTTGTGGAACAAGTAGCAAAAGATCAACATAAGAAAATTTAAACTTTGAATCATTTTATCTAATACAAGCAGAGCAATTACTAAAATACCCTTAAAAATACTAATCACGATAACTAATAACAAGGGGTTGGTGTGTAATCAATGTTATCTAGGGATGATATTGTTTCCCCAAATACCCGTACCCGAACCAATTTTGGGTAATCAGTACATGTATCGGTACCAAGTCTTCACAATTTAAAGGTTATACTTTTATGTTAAACTAATTCATTTTCTAACTCGAAACCCGACTCGTTCTATCCCGAACCATTTAACCCGAACAACGAAGAACCCGAACCTAGAATGGTTTGGTTATCGGGTTAAATATTTAGCTTTGAAAACCCAAAAAAAACCTGAAACCCGAAGAACACCCCTAACCACAATTAAATATAAATCGTATTAATATATCTTGCTAGTTATACATGACCATACATACATCATTAAGTTCGTTGACAAGATATAGCTCATGTATAGTGAGGATGTAATGTAATTGGTAAAACATATGTTATTTTCTATACCCGAAAGATATAAGTTTATTTTTTACTCACTCATTAAAACACGTTTGGTTAGTTTTGTAAATACAGGGAATGTTTCAAAACAAATTTGTGAATTTTATGATATTTTTTTACAAGAAGAGGCACTAGAAGGCTAATATGAAGAATATACAACATTGCAAATATATAGATTTGCACATTAAGGTATCAAGCGACAAATAGTTGGCTACAAAAGCTTTGAGCAACTTTCAAGGAATATGGACACACGTCACTTAAAGGATACATATTAAAACGAAGGGAAAATTTTTTCAGGTTGCACTCTTTTCCTTTTAACTATATTTTGTCTCATTGGTTTTCTTAGTAAAGTTTTCCCCTTAGCTATGTTTTGTCCCACTAGGTTTTCCTAACAAAGTTTTTAACGAGACAACATCTTATAGCGTATGAAGTTGATAACCATGGAGAAGTGTTTAAATGTATCATTATTGTAGTTTTCAACGCCTAAAAGAGATTAGGTTTATTCTATGACAACCGGCAAAATTTCTTGATAATTCCGTACAACTTAATCACTATTTATACAATTTAATTACGTCAATTAGACTTGATTCATGAGTAATTAAGTCGTAAAAGGTCTAGCAATGACAGGAAATACTTAAACATTACAAATGATATTGTTACTTTTGCCGTGTCGCGAGAAACGAACTACTATGTCTTAATACGTTGGTAACAATGCTGAAAAACAATATTCACCTGAACACACTATTCATGCCAGGGGAGTTCAGAAACTTCCTGAAACGACTAACGAACGATATGAAAGCATATCATCATAAACGTATACACAAAATATATAGTGACGTGTGTCCCATAGCGTTAATCAAATCTCGAGAGTACAAGCGTTTACGAAAGAAATGAAAACGACAGGTAATAATCCGAAAAAGTCGGGTTGTTACAAAATTGAGGTCATACTGGGTGCCTTTAATTGAAGATTCATGAATTGAATTGCATATTTAGGTAAATTGAAATTATATTGTGTGAAGGTAAATTTCAACAAAACCTCCAAAAGAGTGTGTTGAAGCTGAAAAAGTTAACCGTAGTAGTTCACAAAAGCGGCAGGAAAAAGAAGATGGGGTAATTTGTTCTCTTCATGATTCTTTTGTGTATGTACTCTGTTGATATTCTCGATTAGGGTTTTTGCTAATTACTTGATATTTTTAACCTTTATGCGGATTACCTGTTAATTATATTTGTTGTGAACAAATGTTAGAAAATAAAACAGTGGTTGATACATCTGTTGACTTTGGTCAACAAATGTTTGAAACCATTGTTGGGTTAAAACAATGCTATTTTTTGGATAAAAAGTGAAACCATTGTTTGTGTTTGAAACCACTGTTGGGTTAAAACAGTGTTTGAAACCACTTTTGGGTTAAAACAGTGTTTGAAACCACTGTTGGGTCAACAGATGGATGAAAACATATGTTTGAAACCACTGTTGGGTTAAAACAGTGTTTTGTGGAGAAAAGAGTGGTTGAAACTACTGTTGGGTAAAAAAGGTGGTTTGAAACCACTGTTGCGTTAAAACAGTGTTTTGTGGAGAAAACAGATGTTTGAAACCACTGTTGGGTTAAAACGGTGGTTTGACTTTGGTTAAACAGACTTTTGAACCACTAAAAGAGTGGTTTACTCTTTTATTATGTAGAAGGTTGCTGCTATAGAGTTCTATGGAGGTGGAGGCTATCACATGGCTGTTGAAAGCAGTGGTGGAAAATGTATTCTTAAGATATCACTGTCAAATCTTCATATTTTACATTGTGTTCTTTGATGTCGAATGCTTTTGTTGTATGATTAGTTAGGTTTTCCATATCAAATTTACATTGTGTTATTTTTACTATTAGATGGAGTCGACAATACGCGTCGCGAATCTTTGCTGAATAAGACAGTGCAGTTGACTGGTTGGATCAGTTTGGTGAGATTTACAGCAAAAGGTGAGCCCTTCTTTCCTCAAAACACAAGAATGGATTTTAAAGCCGTTAATTTTGTATTGCTGATTGTTGGTTGGATTGGATGGTTCAGATGATACCAATGGCGCATGTGTCCATGAAAAAGTCACCATTTGGTGAACAGATGGGAAAAATCTCCCGGTGGAAGTGAAGTCAAGACGAATGACTGATACAGTTTAAGTGGAAGTGGCAGAAACCATGGAAGTTGTCAAGCCTGATCAGAAGCAGTGATCAGATTAGAAACAGTGATGAGACTTTAAAGGGTCAAGATTTTTCTCTTCGGCTTGGTCCAACCACATGACCATTTCACATCTATCTATCTGGGTATAAAAATGAACGTATCGGCTAATTGTACATTCTTTATCCTCGGCTTGGTCCAACCACGAGTTGCATTGTAATAATTTGAGTTGCATTGTAATAATTGTATTTTATCATATCATTATTGTCAACATTGTATAGTTGAAAAACTCTAATCTTTTTATTGTTAAGAAATCTTTTCGTATTTCTTAACAAAATGGCTTATGTAAAATGGCTTATGTAAGTGATGTATAATCTTTTCGTATTTCTTAACAAAATGGCTTATGTAAGTGATGTATAGTCATTCGTCGTTTAATAAAATTGGGCATGCAAAATTTCTAAAAACTACCCGTGTTTACACACGGGGCTTACTACTAGTAACTTATAACTAACAAAATACATAATTTAACAACTTGTTTTAACTATAAAACAAAACGACTAATTCGGTTAATCAAAATGTATAAATAATAAGTTGAGGGTGATACACTGATTCGTGCCAAGTCATCGGTACGCGCCAAGTCATCGTCGTGCAAGAGAGAAGAGGTACATGCAAGACCAATGCACCTTTCACATTTCATGCAGCCTCTCAAATGTTCTAGGACCCAAATGTTTCTTTGATTGTAGTCCTTTAAGGGACATTTGTTTATTTTGAGTTGCTCCAATATCCTTTTCTCTGTTTTTTTTTGCTTCTGGGTTAACCCGTTAGACTCATACGACAGGGTTGTTCAAGTCCTTAAAACCCTCCTTGAGCCTTGCAAGCCAAGTCGGTTTTATTAACTCGAAATTCCCAACAATCACCCCCGGAATTTTTGAGTCGTATACAGGAGGTCTTCAACGTCAAGTAGATCCCGCATCTCCTTGAACTTGATTTTTGTCAGTGCCTTCTTTGCGAACGATTTCGGCGTTTGTTTTCCAACCATACACATTTCGCACGCCTTAATCTCGTGACGAATCTTTGGAACTCCTAAAACCATTCCATTCATTTGCTCTAAGGTCTTGAAACTAGCATGCCCGAGCTTTGCATGCCATAACCACGAATCTTCACTTGTTTTTGCCATAAGACAAACGGGAGTGCCCACTTTTAATTTCACCTTGTACAATCGCTTTTTCGAACGAATCACCCGCATCAATAATTTTCCACCACTATCAAACATCGTTAGAAAATTACCTTTCATTCGAATTTCACATCCAAATTCGGTTGCTTGACCCAAACTCATCACGTTACTCAGCAAATTTTGGATATAATAAATATCGGTTAAAAGCTTTTGTTCACCGGTTTTACCTTCAAATAAAATTGATCCTTTTCCTTTAATCGTCACACGCGAACTGTCACCAAACTTCACACTTCCGGTTATTCGCTCGTTCAGTCGACGAACCATACCGCCGATCCCGACCTCCTCGATTGCCGACCCGTTAGATTCTTAGCCGCCGATTAAGAACTCGAGTACTTGTTTAATATCGACGATTGAACTTGGCTCTGTCCGCTCTGATACCAATTCAAGTCCTTAAAACCCTCCTTGCGCCTTGCACGCCAAGTCGGTTTTATTAACTCGAAATTCCCAACAGCTATAAAGTTTATAAACCAATAAATTGGGATATATAATTTAGTAATTTACTCCAAGCAAGTAGAATAAATGAAATAAACAGCAAAGGGGTCGGTTGCACATGTGGGCCGCGAAACGATCATTGGGCCAAAAGTTCATGTCTAAGCATGGCCGGAAAAAAAAAAACAATTGCCACAAGAAAATAAAAACCATGGCAAGCTAGAATCGAAAACACCACCTCGTTTCTCAAAAGGGTGGCAATGTTCCGGTTTTGACTGTTTTTAGATCAAGCCAAGCAGGGGGCGGATCCAGCCCGCATTTGTGGGTTCCCAAGAACCCAGTGCGTTTGTAAAAAACGGAAAAAATTAGAGAGAACTTTGTAGAATTTAGAAAAAATTAGTGAGAATTAAAGAGAAATTACCAAAAGGAACCTATTAGAATAAAATACTGCATCCGCCAATGAAGCCAAGAGCCAAAAATTTAGTAAACAATTTTTTACCATGGCAAACTAAAATCAAGCCGTAGAAAGAAATACGTTCAAACTAAAGAAGATATAACATTTAGAGTGTTAAAACCTAAAAGATCTGACTCCAAATATCGTATCGCTAAGCAAAATTTTAATCATGTGTATACAACTTAAGATAATTACAAGTCCACATAAATAAAAGTTACATGGCCCAAAATTCTATGGTCTAGTTTGGTTTTTCTCAACCGGTTTTGAGTATAAACCGTAAACCAAATTGTTCGATACATTATGAAAGCTCCTAAACCGGCTGACCAAATAAAAAAAACTGTCAAACCAGACCAATGACAGGTGTGGACGCATTGGACGGTTTCACAGTTCAAACTGAATAACGAACAATCCTAGGGCCTGACCAGTGGACGAAGCCATTCAATTAACCTTTTTTAAGATTTGTTTTCGAACTCATCTTCCCAATTGTATTCCTAGATCACCGGTGTTTGCCCCGACCCCCAAAAACAAAATTCATGCTTCAGTTGCCATAACTTTGGAAAAGGTCAAGAATTACCTTTGTCGGTGACGTAGAATAGTAGTGGTGCCCGATGAATTGCGTGCAGCCGGAAAATACAGAGGAGCAGGGCCACAGTCGGCCGATCGAGAGTGCGACATCAGTAGACTGCTCGCTAATGCAAGAGAGCAGGTGGCGGTGGTAGTCTGCTCGGTGTAGTTGAGAACAGAGCCGCTGGTTGATGAACTATCTGAAGAGGCGTCGTGGTTGTTGCTGTGGCAGTGACGGTGGTGGTTGTGGTGGCTGCTGGATTGCAGAGAGGCATTTCTACAAATCGGACATGTGTGTTTTCTTCTTTGATATCAATCAATTACTTCAATTTTTCCATGTCTTTACTTGGATCCCCAGAGGGAATGAGATTATGACACTTGCATCTGAAAACCTCAGCCAACACTCTGCTCATGATAACTGTGTTAAGATTGGTCTCAAGTTCCGTCTTTTCTGAGTTATAAGCTGCATCTGCTTCTACATGTTTAGCTTCATACTTGAGCCTTATTTTAGCAACAGTTTCCGCTATTTCCTTTTCACATTCGGTATCCAGCTTTTGTTTCTGCACGAAAACAAAACCGATAGGATGATGAAAAGTCGATCAATATGAGTTGACCTATCAAGGTAAATAAATCAATGGATAACTGACCGTTTCTTGATGGAACTTGGTTACATTATCTTTCTCTGTGTATAACCACTCTATTTCAGCTTGAAGTGGATCCGTTTGATCTTGCATTTGAGGGCTCATTCCGTTAATAAGCTTATCAAACATGTCTAGTTCATCATCAACCGGTGGTTCTTCAAAAGTAGGTTCAAGTAATGGTCCGCTTGGTGGAAGTGCGTCAGGTGGATTTTCGGCAACCATTGGATCAGTAGATGACGGAATATCCAGTTCATCACCTGGAATGATTTGATCAAGTTGACTGGCACCTGACGGTTGCAGATTACCAACATTAATTTCTTCATCTCGAACTCCACCTTCTGGAAGTGGTTCTAGTTCAAGAGGCTCGTTTTGGATTTCCTGAAAAGACTAAAGAAGTTTAAGTTATAGTTACGAATTACGATACACATGATGAACAAAATAAGATTTCTTCATATGCAAAATGCAAATAACCTACATGATCAGAAGCTGGAGAAGAAACGGTCTGAACAGACGGTGTTTTGTCCTGTGAAAGGGCTGCACACATTGGATTACCACTATCAGAACAAAAAGAATCATTATCTTCAGCCTTCTCTTCATTGACAGCTGGCGTTGCCACCTCAGCAGACTCAACATCGTTTCGGCTGGTCTGATTGTGGTCATCACCATCATCTGATGTATCAAGGTAAATCTCACCATCTTCAATGTTCTCTTTATCACAGGTGCCAGCTGGCGTTCTCATATCAGCAGATTCAACTTCTGATTGGGACCCACGCAAAGAACATTCATTCTCAGCTGCCACCTGTCCCAAAGCTGCCAGCGTTGTTACCTTTATCTCTTCAAGGCCATTCTCCCACAACTTTTCAAGTTCTTCCAACCTGTTAGCAAATTCTCTTTCTAATCTTTTCAGTTTTTCAACAGCATGACTGGAGTCAACTTTCTCCGCCACATCAACCGCCATGTCATCATCAAGCTGCTGAGCTGGAACTTCTCCAACCTGCTCACTTGATACTGTTGCATCAACCGTCTCTTTTTCAGAAGTATGAGAACCAGCAGACTGAATGTCGTTAGCACCTTCACACACACGTTCATCATGACTTTGCGCTTCAATTAGGCTTTCGGGTAAAGTGGGGGCCACCTCAGGGTGTTCTTTTATAGCAGGACGAACTTGGGTGCGCTCTAAAAACGTTTCCTTTACTTGTTTCAGCTTTTTGTACACCGATTCTGCTTGTTCTTCGTCGCAGCTGAAATCAAAGTGCTTCTTTGCAAGAGCAAACGACTCACTCCTATCGATTTTATTTTTCGCTAGAGAAGAACCAACCCAACACTAAAACATGAAAAAAATCATGTCGGTAAAGACGTTAAATATTGTCAAAAAAGAGAGCATTCAGTTTGTTAATAAATAGTAAATACCAGTGATATCATGAAAGCCTGTAATATACTTGTATGTTCCTTGCTGACTTTATAATGGTCAACAACAAATTCAAGAAATGTTTCTACTACAACCTTCACATCCTCCGAAAACTTGAGAATGTTGCAGAGCTCAGACACAGTGGGCTTTAAGAAATCAAGTAGACTCGTTTCATTGTTGACCGCGGTTGACCTAAACCGATTGCCAGACGATGACCGAGACTCGTCATTTACTCTTCCAGTTTCCCCTTCAGTTACAGTCTTCAATCGAGCAGGTTCAACGGTACTAATATACACAGTCATTTTACGTGTCGCAACATCACCACCATCTACGCCACTTTGTCTCCGAGGTGGTGAATCGGAATCCAAACAATAATTAGGTCTTTTTCTTTGGCGCGGGGTCGATTGCGACACGAATTTCCATGCGGGACACCGTCCTTCCAATAGTTTTCTCCAAAATATATAAGGCTGATCTCCATCGGGTAAACGTGTTTTTATCTCACTATGTAACGCATTACTTTTACCGTAAACTCCGCAATTTTGAACTCGGGTGATGATCGATTTCGATGTTGTATCATTGCTTTTACATTTGCGAGAAAGTATATACAAAAACTCCTCCACTACATCCTTTAGAAAAGATTCGTCAGATGAGATATTTACAACAGTTTGACTATGAAACTTGGTCAATTTGTCAAATAAGTCAGAGGCCCCCCACATGAGTAAAGCATCATAATTAGTTCTTAAACTTTGTGACCTAATATCGCGAGTCACGTTGATCTCTGGAAGTTTAAGAATTTTCTCTTCTAGGGTGGATAAAGAGTATAATCGGAATAACATGATTTGTTCCGACTGTGAATCGATGGATAACTTTTGCATTGACTTCAAATCATTTAAGGGATTTAATTCGCTGTCGAATATGATGATAGCATCCACCGACGATAATTTAATGCTCTGATGGCACGCACGAGATTCTAGTAAGAAAATAAATCTAGTGATCTCTGTATTGAACATATTGATAGCAGCTTGCTTCTTCGAGGAGGTGTTTGGAGGCCCGTCCACAAGTTGGTACGAGTTTTGACCAAATCTTCTATGGACAAAATCAACTAATATATGTCCAAGCGAAAGAGAACCGCTTGTATGCTATATTGAATAAGAATTCATGAAATGAGTTAGACCTTATTGCAGATTAAAATTAGGGCTGCAAACGAACCGAACGAACACGAACAGGACCTTGTTCGTGTTCGTTTGTTAAGAAATATATGTGTTCGCGAACCGTTCATGAACACTTATCGAACGAGATTTTATGTTCGTGTTCGTTTGTTAAGGAAATGAACTTGTTCGTGTTCGTTTGTGTTTGTTTGTTAATTTTAGGCAACGAACAAAAACGAATGTTGACGAATACAAATGAGCACAAACTAATGTTCATGAACACACATAGAAACAAACGAACACAAACAATCGTTCATGAACAGAATATATAATACACTAACACTTATAAAATATTTAATTTGTCGGAATTTTTAAGTATTTAAATAAATATAAAAACTAAAAACACTAATGAACTGTCAAACACAAACGAACACGTTACCGAACGTTCACGAACATAAACGAACGAACATGACCTCTGTTCATGTTTGTTCATTTAACTAAACGAACGAAATTTCTTGTTCGTGTTCGTTTGTTTAGTAAACAAACGAACACAAACAAACTTCCCGCCGAACGTTTCACGAACTGTTCGCCGAACGTTTGGTTCGTTTGCAACCCTAATTAAAATTACAAGATCATTGATATATACTTACCTGAAAAAGGATAAGCACTTTGCGTTTGTGTTTTTGGAGTTGAGGTAGTATGTGGTCAAGAAAGTGTAGTTTGCCACTTGCTTTTGTGCCGACCTCTACTACCATGCTTTGGTCCTTGTCCTTCATAAGTGATTGTTGAACTTCCGGATCGACGGTGTAGGGGTGATTACAACACTTCAAGGGGGAAACATATTAATTAAATAAAACCGATGATGAACAGTTGATTCGATGAAAGAATAGAGGTAGAAGCCTAGAAGAAACCTTTCGGTTGGTAAGAAAGATGTCCTTAAGAGTTCCGAGAGGATCAAGTTTTGAGCTTGAACGAAGAGCCATAGCATTGGTAAGTAGAGTAGCACAATATTGTTCAAGCTGCACGTTTGAAATCGGAACAGGAACCCAGAATTCTACAAATTTCGAATTCTCCATGCTACCACCTGCTTTGCATGTCTTTGTAACCTGGGGCAAGACTAAAAAAAATCCGATGAGTGTGTGAACGTTCTCTTTGCTTCCTAATCGTAGAAAACTTTTCTCATGTGTTTAAGTAGAGATAGTTGAATCATAAAAAAAAGAGTAAATTACAAAAATCGTCCTTTATGTATGTCACTTATTGCAAACTGTGTCCTTTGTCTTCAATAATTACAGAAAACGTACTCGATGTTTGCAAACCCTTGCAAGTTATGTCCTTTAGCCCTAACTCAGTTAATTTTTGTGGTTAAATCTGACCAAATGGACCCCACATGAGGGTATTTTTGCAAACATCATCGAGTACGTTTTCTGTAATTATTGAAGACAAAGGACACAATTTGCAATAAGTGACATACATAAAGGACGATTTTTGTAATTTACTCAAAAAAAAAAAAATTTGATTGACGAACCTTGTGACAAGTGTCAAGTTCCTGCTGATTCTCTAAATCATGTTCAATCCTGCAGGATAAGAGTAAACAATCACTATTTGCTTCATTATGAAAATAATATTGTTACCTATTTTAAATATGAAAATACTATCTATGCCTATTTTGATTTTGGAATTACTATTGTTGCTTCTTTTACAAATTAACCCTAAATATGCCAATCTATTAATTGGCTGCGCTATGAAATGTTATAGTTACCTCTTTCCAATTAACTGTAAATTTAGGTAGTAAAAAGCGCAAGATGCAAAGGCCTAGCCATGCAAAAAAAATGCACACCCGAGACAGTAGAAAACAAGCGCAACTAACATATACAAGCACATTCGTTGTAGAACCAATAACATGTTCTGGAGCCGCGAGAACCACATAATGGTATATAGGATAGCTCTATAGGGGAAGGTTCACTGGTGAACACTAAAAAGTGGGGAACAACAGGGAACCGACTCAAACGAACTCCGATTGGACTCATTCCAGCGGCGTTGGAACCGGCTCGTCGAACCCTAACAAGGATCTTTTAACCCTAAACCCTAAATCCTAACTCCTAAACTCTAAACCCTAAAGCTAAAAATAGGGCTAAAACCTGAGCTAAACCGTAAAATCTAAACTATAAACCCTAAAAGATAAACCCTAAAGGCTAAACCTAAAGCTAAACCCCAAAGCTAAACCCTAAACCCTAAAGCTAAACCCTAAAACCTAAAGCTAAACCCTAAAACTAAACCCTAAAAACCAAACCCTAATATATTTAGGGTTTAGGGGTTATGATTTAGGGTTTAGGGTTAAGAGATCCTAGTTAGGGTTCGACGAGCCGGTTCTAACGCCGCTGGAATGAGTCCAATCGGAGTTCGTTTGAGTCGGTTCCCCACTGTTCCCCACTTTTTTAGTGTTCCCCAATGAACCTCACACTAGCTCTATAATTCCAAAAGCTCAGAAGAATGTAAAACACTCACAAGTTTACATGAATTAATATGTGCAAACAATAGACTATTTATTAAAAAAAAAAAAAAACACTCACATGTATGATGATCTGTGGGACATGTGGTTATCACTATTAGCAACATTTCCATTAGATAGTGATACATCGCCACCATTTTTTTTCTCCACGTCATCATTTTCAATAGACTTGCCATCTATTGATAATAACAACATATATATCAGTTTACACATAGCAAGAAGTACATGAAATAGAAATAAATATAACAAACAAAAGATTTCTAGTGATTAAAAGCATAGTTGTCGATAGCGAATAGCGACAAGGCACCTATAGGCTACGTAGCAAACAGCGACGGCTATTTTATAAATAGCGATTACACTAGAAAAAGAATTTTGAAAATTTTATATGTATATTACATCAAAACACCCTTGTATATATGATATTTTACATGTATATTTAACAAAGGAGCCGAGGGTCTCCCTGGAAGCAGCCTCTCTATCCCTAGGGATAGAGGCAAGGTCTGTCTACATCCCACCCTCCCCAGACCCTATAAGTAGCTTTGCTATTTGTGGGATTTACTGGGTACGGTTGTTGTTGTTGGACATGTATATTTAACAAAAACCTATAAATCCAACTATTTTATAGCTATATCTAATTGCTATTTACATAAAAAAAAATTTGTCGCTATTCACGCTATTGGTCGCTATGACCCAAATAGCGACACTTGGCCGCTTCGCTACATAGCACGCTATAGCGGTCACTATAGCCGCTATTGACAACTATGATTAAAAGCACTTGCTAGTATTAGCTTGAGGTGTCATTTAATATGTAAATACTGTAATTACCATTTATTGATAACATGATGGAAAATAGTAAGGCAAAATAAACATAGGCACCTGATTCATATCTTAATCGTTGAGAATTGAATGAAGCCTTATAAGCATCATATCTCTTCCTTTTCCTACAACCAACATCTGGATAATGATTTTCATTTTTCTTATCTTCGATAACATCTTCTGAACTCTGCTTTGAACTGTTTGCAGTTTTCTCTTTCGTTGACTCCATTTGTTTCTCAATTTTCTCAGGTTTATTTAATTATTTGTAGCAGTTTTGTTTGTTTTCTTGTTGATGTTTCTCTACCTGACCTTCTTAAAACAGATGCATCGGTTGATCCTGTGATGCATCTTTCTTCTTTGCCATCGGTATGGAAACTGCAGATGCAACAGAATTAAAATCAACAACATATACACAAAATGAACAACATTAAAATCAACCAAGAAAAATCCTATAAAATTCAACAAAGGAGAAGAAGAGACAAGCTAATGATGAGATTAGTGCCTACACGGACCAATGGGATTGGATAAACAGTTAGAAAAAAAATGTAGGGATTGTTTATAGATTACAACATGTAGGTTTAAAATCACTCACATTCATGGTTGTAAAAATTGTTAGGCACTAGTCGGGCAAGGGGCCACCGAGTAGCGGTTAATCAGATTGGAATTTGATACGTAATTTTTCAAACTTATATATATATACACACATACAATATTGTTCAACATTTTATATATAAATTTTCAAACTCACTAATCGGATTGGATTAATAAGTATTATTTTTCGTGCCTTATGTCCAAGGCTTGATGCAAAACTACTATCAAGCCGGAGGGGTCTCACTAGAAGCAGCCTCTCTATTTCTACGGGGTAGATGTAAGGTTATCTACGTCTTTGTCTTTACCCTCCTCAGACCCTACCTTAGCTTTGCTATTGGTGGGATTTTTCGTATACTTCAACGACTTTGACCAATTTTGACCGAAATTTGACCGCCTTTGACGATTACGGTTTTTAGGTCCAACTAGGTGAAATTTAACAGGTAAACTACCAATTACCGATTAATCCCGATTTTTACAACAATGAGTCATATCCCATTCTCCATCTCAACACAATCCCTAAAATTTGGGGAAAATCATAAGGTTATAACCTAAAAACCCAAACAACACACCATATGATCATCAATTCTTCTAACCTCTCTCAATACTACTCACTAGTGAAAAGCACTTAAAAACACAGCAATTTAACAACATGCATCAAACAACAATGTATGCAGATCTTCAGAGCCTAAACATATATACAGCATAAATAAATAATTAAAATATGCACCGTACGTAATTCAGCGATGTAACTGTAAGAAACTTTCCACATGAAGTTGATTATACAAACCTGCAGTTGTTCGTCTAGATCTTCAGAGTGCCGTACAGATGTCCGTGAAATAACAAGTCTCCGGCGTCTGAAAAGTGTATGTTTTTCTACATACAAAACAAAGGGTGGTGTTAGAACTTAGAAGTATTAATCTCTCCCAAATTTATAATTTAATTAAAAATTATATTTTTGTTATAAACATATCTTATTATTATGGTTAATAGGTTATCAACACTAAATATACATTAGTTTGCTCTTCAAGTTTTTTGTGCTTCTATATATATATTTCTCGTTGTATCTCTTGTAACATCTACTTGATCTATGAATTATGAGTTCTTTTTTCCCCTATAATTTTCCTCATATTTATGTGCTATTAGGCTAGTTTCACAACACGTTATTAGCACGAAAATACTCGTTGCTAAACCTAATTTATTTCCTTGACCAACAAAAGTTGTTCCCAAATCACCCTTGTGGATTTTTGGTTTCCGATCCACCTTATATAGACAAAATCCAAACTAATCGCTGCATTGTTATAGCTACGTTTTGATCGCACATCTGACCGACAACTGACAATTTAACAATGAGTTTTCCTTTATTAATCTTTATTTATAATCTGACAGTATGTATGTTTTCTTTGTTGATCTTTTCGGTGTTTGTTTATAAATCCAAGGTGGATAAACTATAAATATGTGTTTTATATGCATATGAGTTTTCCTCGGAGGACATTATGTTTTCAAGAATTAATATGCACATTTTCAATTAAGGTAATTTGGATAAATCATGACTTTAGCTCTAAACATTTAAATATGCACACTTTCAAATAAGGTAATTTGAATAAAAAACTTTAGCTCTAAACATTTAATTTAATTTGAATTATTCCTTTTGTGATATTTTCTAAAGGAGTTTGATAGAAGATTTAAAGTATTCATGGTTATTTAATTAATTACGATTAATATTTGCTAAAACTTCTATCATTAATTGGTTAATATTATGAATAATATTTTGTTATTCTTTACCGATAACAAAATATTGTTTATGTTTTAAATTAAATAACATATATTTAGACGTAAGATATACTTGTGATCGGGTATACCACAATAGACTGACACTTCAAGTGATGAAAAGGCATATTTCAAAAGTTTTAATACAACTTGGTTTGTATGCTGACATGTTATAACATCTTGTATTGTATCATATGATTTTATGGTATGCCTTGTATCTTGTATGTTGCCATATGTTTATATAGATAGTATTGAAAGAACAAATATACCAAAGTTAGGGTTTATTCTATCATGAAAAGGGTTGACTAGAGCTAGAACCTTTGGCTTGATTTCCATCCCACTTGCGTTTGTTATCGACAAAAGTTTCAGGAAGAGCTGATGCATTGCGTTTTGGTAACTTGCCTTGCCTTACTGCCTGAGCAGTTAGTTTATGGGCAAGTCGGATGTTCCGCTAAATGGTCTGCAAATTAGCAAATGTCACCATGCTTTGAATTTGTGGAACTAAACCCTTGATTACAGCTCGATGCGTTTGTAAGCTGGATTCGACAAATTAGGACATAATGACCCCAGCTCATTAGATCATTTCGTGTATGCCTCAGTTTCTGAGCCAGACATTTTGAGGCTGTAGTACTCGGTTTCCAGCATCTGAATGTCATCCCGATGACAGTACTCTTCTTTCATCATGTCATTGAAAGTGTTCCAAGGCGTGGCATTCGTAACTTCTAGGCCGAGTATTTCTACTTGCGCGTTCCACCAGGAAAGCCCAACATCTTCAAGAACTCCTGCTGCGAATTTAACCCTATTTTCAGCATGGCAGTTGCACATAACAAAAGTAGATTCCACTTTTTCAAACTAGTGGAGAAGGCCGATGGCACCCTCGGTGCCAGTGAAATGACTTGGCTTGCAACCCATGAATGATTTGAAGGTGCATGCCGACGGCTGAACATGTGGGACTTGTGGACCTGAATCGGAAATTCAGCACAAATAAGAACACAAGGCTAAAAGAGAAAAAGAATTGAAATTGATACTTAGGGCTATCCATAATCATAGATTTACCTCCAACTTGAGCTGCCTGATATGCCGCCAACGCTTCAGCGACACTGTCATTGATGAGAGCCGTTAGTTGGGTTTGGGTCATATTGATACCCCCACGCCCGCCACGACCGTTTCCTCTTCCGCTCCTGATTTCCTTTAATTAGACAAGAATGAGTATATAAGACATGGTTAATCCATTCACTATGTAAATTTCAAGAATAAGGCAATCAATCACGTCAAGTTCACACAACATATGAAACAACTAAATAAAAATATCCAATTAAAATAAATTGCAATTGTCTTTACAACGTATTTCAACAAATATTAAAATTTAAAAGTCAACATAGTTTTTCTGAAATAAATGAAATGAGAAAAGATAGTCAAGTCGTCGACTTCTCCATCGCCCAAGTCGTCGTCGTCGCCGCCATTGTCGTCATCGTCATTGTCGTCGTCATCGTTGTCATCGTCGGCAGCCTCATCAGGTTCCTCTTTTGGGTATTCCTCAGGATCCTCCTCAGGGTCCTCTTCTTCTTCCGGCTCTAGCTCTCCCAGTGGTGTTGTTGCTGGTGGTGGTGGTACGCGGCCATCCAAATCATGTATCCTCCAGAGAGCCTCGTGTAGGTTCACTCATAGGAATCTGATCTCATCTTCTTTCCTTTCATCAGACCTTAGCAAATATTCCACCTGGTTACAAGTTCTTTGTAGTTCCGCTTCTAAGTTTCTGATACGTTGCTTGTTAGGGGATTCGTGAACAACTGCAGGAGCCTCAGCTCGTGCTGTTGGATTGGGTGAGGAAGAAGTTTCGCCATTTAGGGTGAGACGAGCCCTACGAGCTGCATGAGCCTCTACACGATGCAGAGGGGAATGGACAACCATGGGTGTCACACCCCCAAAATCCACCTGCAGAGTATCACCGCTTGGGAGCGTGACTGACCAGGATCAAGCCACCAATCATATAGAACAATGTATATAGTAATTGTAAATGTAGATTAACCAAACCAATCCATATGAAAGGTGTTCCAAAAGATAAGTATAATAACGAAGTTTAGCGGAAGCGTATGAGTAAAAGCCCAATCATAAATAAAGTATGTAAAGTCATAATGTTTAAATCAAGCATTCACGATCCTTGTCCACAACGACCGCGCCTCCCAGTGCAAGCTCCATGTATACCTAACGACCTGCAAGGCATGCAACAGAGAGTCAACAACTAGTTGAGCGAGTTCACACTAAGTAAGTTTGTTATAGTAAGTTCCTTTCGTAACGTGTGGCGCTACTGGGCCGATAGTATGTTCTATTGGTGGGGGTTTCCCATAGTTGCATATACACTAGACTATCCGTAACCATAAGTGTTCTTCTTAACCCGAGAACAGTAGTACGTACAAGCTTTACGTAGGTTTTACGTAAGTATCCTTCTTTACCCGAGGACAGTGGTACGCATGGGGTTTACGTAGGTTTTACGTAAGTGTCCTTCCTGACTCCGGAAGACAGTAGCATGTGTGAGTTTAGGTTTTACGTAAGTGTCCTTCCTGACTCCGGAAGACAGTAGCATATACTTGTTTACGTAGGTTTTATGTAAGTGTCCTGCTTAACCCGAGGACCATGGTAGATAGTCTAGTAATCGTGTAAGTACGAGATATCGTTCAATTCCATTATTCAACCCATTCCCAATCCCCGGGAATCCCATGCCTTGGTAAAGAGTGTGAACTCACCGTGGTTTGCTCAGTATGCTAAAGTATGTTCACAAGTAATCAGTCAAGTCCTATATTTATACACGTATGTTCAATCAGTATAGGATTGTAAGGTTTTGCATGCACTCAATATCACCGAGTGTGTTTGACAGTTACATCATGCAATGCATAAACAATTAATCATTCCATACGAGGTTCCAAATCACATGCAAGTCCCTTACTAAGTTGTCATACTTAACAAAGTTAATCATGTTTGTCATGCCTAACATAGAGATGACATTCTTAACATACATGGCATGCTCAGCATAGATATGTACCCTAGTCAGCATGCTTAACAGAATCAATACATCTAACATAGTTAACGTTCGTAACGGAGCTATTGGAAACAACAGGGTCAAATCAGAATTAACCGAGTTAACAGTCTTAACTTAACAGCTAACGGAATTACTGTGTCAGTCATTCAACGAAATCACATATAAATCACAAAACTCAGACTTTGATACTCATTTATAAAAGTCGGACAATGCATGGCATCATTAAAAGTCGGACCTCTTTATAACTCATTCAAAAGTTCGGACATTTATATCTTTGCAAGAGTTTGGACCTATGATGATATTAAAATTCGGACCCCCTTAACATACAAAGAAAATCGGACCTCCTTGTATAACACAAAAGTCGGACCCCCTTTATAATACAAAAGTCGGACAAACACTTATGTAATCAAAACCCGGACAACACTTATACAATCAAAATTCGGACAAACACTTATACCATCAAAAATTCGGACAAGGTATATGAAATCAAAACTCGGACATCACACCTCAATTATAAAGTTCGGACAATGCTTTACACTTATAAAATTCGGACAACATGGCCTCATAAAGTTCGGACCTTGTTCCACTATTAAAAATTCGGACCATACTCATAACATAAAATTCGGACTATGATCCCCTTTAAAGTTCAGACCATGTATAAGCGTTTAAAAGTCGGATTACGTTTCAAAAGGTCGGACCTAACTAACATCATTATGCGAACATTCAATCTTCATTGGAACAGTTACGTTTCTACGATCATTCCCAGGCAATGTAACTGTTATGATCAAGAACCCTAATATCATACATTTGCATTGCAGTAATCTAATTAGCAAATCAAACATTCTATCTTACAAGCATCTCATTGTCAATCATTTGATTACACTTCTAGTCATAAACATTTCACAATAATCAGAATTTATCATTACACAGAACCATCATACGAAGAACTAGGGTTTTAGCATGAATCAATCAATCAACGATTAACAACAAACAATCATTAAACAATTACCTTGGATTGATTCGAGATAAAGAGAGGGATCAAGAGTGATGATTGAAAGCTTGTGCCAATGATGAAGAAAATGATTGCAAGAGAGGAGAGGAGGATGTGAAAGTACGTAGATTGATTTTTGTGTGATGATTAGTGAAGGGGATTAGGGTTAAGAGTTGTTAAGGTTTCACAATCTACTCTACTCACCCCTAAGTATCATCTTTTACATAAAACACACCCATCACAATATAATTTACAGTTTCATCACCAAGTTCATGTATTTGTCACATCTTTCGTAAATAACACACAACCATGCACAATCACAATATACTTTATCAAACCAAAACGTATACAGTTACAACGCAACCAATTGTGCAAGTAAACAACTAAACAAACAGTGAACGTGCAATAAATGCGAAAGTGGAATCTCGGAAACTCGAGTTGTCACATTATCCCCAACTTGAAAGAAATTTCATCCCGAAATTTAGCATGCGGTTACTGAGGAAACTAGGTAAGTTGT
This sequence comes from Helianthus annuus, assembly GCF_002127325.2. Classification (NCBI taxonomy): domain Eukaryota; kingdom Viridiplantae; phylum Streptophyta; class Magnoliopsida; order Asterales; family Asteraceae; genus Helianthus; species Helianthus annuus. The sequence continues at coordinate 121,883,959 of NC_035433.2, read as the reverse complement.
ATCGTTTACTGGTTTTCCTGGGGTGTCACATCATCCCCCCGTTGATTTGGAATTTCGTCCCGAAATTCTGTAGTAGCTTCAGCCTCAGTAGTGGTTGCACGGTTTTCGAATAACTGGGGATACTTGAGTTTCATTTGGTCTTCTCGTTCCCAGGTGAACTCTGGGCCACGACGGGAGTTCCAACGAACTCGTACAAGGGGTATTCTAGTGTGCTTGAGCACCTTAACATCCCGGTCCGTGATTTCTACTGGTTCCTCGACGAACTGCAACCGCTCGTCGATAGTGAGTTCCTTCAAAGGAACTATGAGGGTCTCGTTTGACAGACACTTCTTCAGATTCGACACGTGGAAAACATTGTGAACTGCACCGAGTTCAGCTGGTAGGTTTAGTCTGTAGGCTACTTTGCCTATTCTTTCAGTGATTTCGAACGGTCCAACATACCGCGGGTTGAGCTTGCCTCGTTTACCAAAACGAACCACACCCTTCCAGGGTGAGACTTTAAGTAGCACTCGATCCCCAACTTGGAACTCGAGTAGCTTCCTGCGCTTATCGGCGTAACTTTTCTGACGGTCGCGAGCTGCCGCCATGCGTTGTCGTATCTGTGCAATCCGTTCAATAGCATCAACTACCATTTCTGGACCTGTGATTTGACTATCCCCCACCTCTGCCCAACAGAGAGGTGACCGGCATTTACGTCCGTACAATGCCTCGAATGGAGCGGCTTGTATGCTGGTGTGGTAACTGTTATTGTACGAAAACTCCACTAACGGAAGATGCTTTTCCCAGCTGTTGCCGAAATCAATAACACACGCCCGAAGCATGTCTTCTAGAGTCTGGATAGTGCGCTCAGACTGCCCATCTGTCTGAGGGTGGTAAGCTGTGCTCATGTCTAGCCGTGAGCCGAACGCTTTGTGCATTGCTTGCCATAGCTCTGAAGTAAATCGTGCATCCCGATACGAAATAATAGAGGTTGGCACTCCGTGCCTCGAAACAACTTCCTTCAAGTAGACATCTGCTAAGGTAGAGAACTTATCTGTTTCTTTGATAGCCAAGAAATGAGCAGACTTTGTGAGTCGATCCACGATCACCCAAATGGTATCATTCCCACGCTGGGATCTAGGCAGGCCAGTAACAAAATCCATGGAAATTTCTTCCCATTTCCATTGTGGTATCCTTGGTTGCTGAAGTAGGCCTGAGGGTTTCTGGTACTCCATCTTGACCCTTGCACAGGTCAAACACTTGCCGACGTAAGTTGCTATGCGGGCCTTCATGCTAGGCCACCAATATGTAGTTCTGAGATCGTGGTACATTTTATCCGAACCTGGATGTACCGAGTAGCGAGACTTGTGAGCTTCATCCATTACCAGCTCACGTAAATTAACATAATGTGGAACCCAAATGCGTCCTGTTACATAGTAGGCTCCGTCTCCCCTTTGTTCTAATTGTTGCCTTGAGCCGCGTAGGGCTTCAACCCTTACGTTTTCTGGTTTCAATGCTTCTACCTAAGAATCTCGTATCTGTGCAGAAAGACTAGACTGAATAGTAAGTTGTAGTGCTCGCACGCGTCTAGGTAAAGTATCTTTTCGACTGAGAGCGTCAGCCACAACATTGGCTTTGCCTGGATGGTACTTGATGGCACATTCATAATCGTTCAGTAGTTCAACCCATCGACGTTGCCGCATGTTCAATTCCTTCTGCTTAAAAATATGCTCGAGACTCCTGTGATCGGTGTAGATAGTGCACTTGGTACCGTATAGGTAGTGTCTCCATATCTTAAGCGCGAAAATAACAGCTCCAAGTTCCAAATCGTGCGTCGTATAGTTCCGTTCATGAACTTTAAGTTGCCGCGAAGCGTAAGCAATAACTTTATCCCGCTGCATCAATACACAACCAAGCCCCTGTATCGATGCGTCACAATAGACCACAAAATCGTCCGTGCCCTCTGGCAATGAGAGAATAGGTGCACTGCAGAGCCTATCCTTTAAGTGCTGAAAAGCGGTTTCCTGGGAATTACCCCGACAATAAGTGACACCCTTCTGTGTCAGTAGAGTAAGCGGCTGTGCAATCTTTGAGTAGTCTTTGATGAATCGCCTGTAGTAACCCGCCAAACCCAAAAATTGGCGTATTTCCGTTGGTGTACGCGGTGCAGGCCAGTTCCTGATCGAATCTACCTTGGATGGATCAACATGAATCCCATCCTTGTTAACCACATGGCCTAGAAAATGGACTTCACGAAGCCAGAAGTCGCATTTTGAAAACTTAGCGTACAGTTGTTCTGATCGAAGAAGTTCCAAGATAAGTCGCAAATGCTGCTCGTGTTCCTCCTGACTCTTGGAGTAGATCAGAATGTCGTTGATGAAAACAATTACAAACTTGTCTAGATAGGGTTTGCACACCCTGTTCATAAGATCCATGAAAACTGCAAGCGCGTTCGTTAGCCCGAATGGCATTACTAGAAACTCGTAGTGGCCGTAGCGAGTTCTGAATGCTATCTTGGAGACGTCCTCATCCCGGACTCTCAGCTGATGATACCCTGGCCTCAGATCAATCTTGGAGTAGTAACTCGACCCTTGCAACTGGTCGAATAAGTCGTCAATACGGGGAAGAGGATAGCGGTTCTTCACTGTGACCTTGTTCAATTCGTGGTAATCAATGCACATCCTGAAGGTACCGTCCTTCTTTTTCACAAATAATACTGGAGCTCCCCAAGGCGAAGAGATAGGTCGGATAAATCCCTTATCCAAGAGTTCTTGTAGCTGCGTCGATAGTTCTTCCAATCCTGATGGAACTAAGCGATACGGTGCATGAGCTATAGGTGCTGCCCAGAACTGTAGGAATGAGGTTGATAGAGAACGTCTGACCAGCGAGGATAAGATTACAACCCTGAACTATGTGTGGCCTCTAGACTTTTACCATTAGCTAACACTACGACATGTTTGGTGTTTGATGCGTGTTAGTGTATATATGTTTTTAGATATATATTTAAGCCCTTTTTACACTTTTAGCCAAGTTTTAAATTTATAAAACACGATATTTACTAACACTAAACACACATATGGGCAAGTGCACCCATCGTGGACGTAGTATAGTGTTGGTAAGATACCGAGGTCGTCCAAGGACACAAGAGCTTTTAATACCGGTTTATCCTCAACGTCTAATCAAATCAAAAAGGTTAGAAAAATGTTTTAAACTAAGAAAAATAAAAACTAACTAAAATGCTGAAAATAAAAATAAAATAAAAACAGATAGACAAGATGAATCACTTGGATCCGACACGTGTATTAGTAGAACCTTTGATTATTTTCGCACTTTTGCACTTGTTTAAGAGATTATCTTAGTTATTGTAGTAGGCCCCTCTTTTGAAGGCGACGTTACCCTCAACCCAGTAGTCTGAGTCAGCAAGGATACAATCCTAAAGGGTCGGATTATTGAAAGATAATGAATTAAGTTATTAATGCAAATTATGGTAGGCCCCGCTTTTGGCGGTGACGTTACCCTCGGCTAAGTAGTCTGAGTCAGCAGGGATACAGTCCTAAATAGCCGGGTTATAGTATTAATAGTAGTTAGCTTATGAGGGGGTCAAAGAGTTTGGATCCCCGCCATCCAATACCTATGGGCATTGAAGGAGATCCTACTAAATTTGACCCAGGTCCCAAGCAGGACCTCTAAACGCTGAACAAGGGCAAGACCTTTACCAAACCGTTCCCTTAACCCCCGACCAGGTAGCCAACATACCTCCATATAGACCGTGGAGATATGAATGGTGAAAATCTTTTATTTTATATAGACAGTAAAATAATGCCAAGACACCACGAACAAACGATAAGGAAAGATCACCTTCAACATAAGTAACTAGTTATTAAAGTCATTAATACAAAACCAAATAAAAAGTGCAAAAGATTAAAAATAAAAAGTATTATACTAAACACTTGTCTTCACCAAGTGATGTAAGAGACTTAGGCAAACATGGCCTTGATTGTCAAGAACTCTTACGATCAATCTTGGATCCCGAGACGACTCACACACTCTACGATGGACAATGGATGATGGTGGTGGATGATGGTGTTATGGTGGTGATGGGTGGTGGATGAAGTGTGAGAGAGGTGGTGTGCCAAGGGATGAGAGAGAATGAAGCCAAGCTCCTCTATTTATAGGCTGAACAGAACGCTGAACACGGCCCCGTGTCCGCTGGACACGGCCCCGTGCCCGTCTGACATTCTCTCTCTTCATTAATTGTAATTGCGAATTACAATTAATGCGCCTGCTGTACTTTCAACACGCCCCCGTGCCCGCTGGGCACGGCCCCGTGGTGAGCAATGGAAGCTTCTACTGGTTTGTCTTTTCTGCTGCTTCCTGGGCACGCCCCCGTGTTCGCTGGACACGGGGCGTGTTCAGACTCTGTTCTCTTCTCTTTGTCTTGGGAGGTGCCGTTGAGGGTCCGGGCAGTTCACTTTTGTTCCTTTTCTTGTATTTATGGTAGAATTAGGGGTCTTTTTGCTTCTTTTGTGATTTTGAGCTCATTTCATCCTGAAAATACAAAAGGAAGACAAAAACACTCTTTTTCCAACATTAGTACTTAAAAAGGGTTAGTTTTATGCCTTAATTGATGTGTTTTATATGTTGCATTTTACACACATCAAATACCCCCACACTTGAACTTTTGCTTGTCCTCAAGCAAAACTCTTTTAATGTGGCTTACACTCCCAAATGGAATAGGTAGAAGAGAAGTTTTTTAACTTGTCCTAGAGTGTCGGGAATCCAAGGTTTGTATAGGTTCTATTTTTATTTTATTTACAATCCTATTCGTCATGATTTATTTTGAACTTTTCATAAGATAAACTACTTATTGGGCATAACATGCCTTTTTAAAATTCCATTTATATACAAGTTCACATACCTCACGGAAGATCACTCAATCACTCGGCCGAAGGTGTATATTTAAGTGAATCGCTCGAGAGCGGCACGGATTTACATTCTCCATATGCTTGCCAAGCGATCAATCCTCCTCCTTTTTAACTTTTTACCTTTGTAAATATCAAGAGGTCTTTTGGGGTGAAGGCTTGGGTTTAAAGGTGGGTGGTTGGTTAGTGGTTAGTAAAAAGGGCGAAAATCGTAACAAGTGTCGGTTTTCGTGAAATACCTTATTTTTGGTGACATTTATTTTTGAAGTATTTCTCCAAACAAGCTTTTTGTAGCTTTTGTTTGTTTTTGACTTCATATATATATATATATATTTTTTTTTTTTTCGTCACGTAAAGGGTATGTTTATGAAAAACCGAATTTGTTACTAAAATAAAGGTGAAAAAAATGAAAAAGGTTTTTGGTGGGTAAAAAAAATTGTTTTGGGGGTAATGAAATGAAAGGTTTAGGCTCAAAGGGGTTTTCTAGGGGGATTTTGGGTAGGTAAAAAAAATGAAAAATAATGGTTTTGAAAGAAAAATAGTTAGTCCTAATGCCTCCATCATTTACTTACTTGGGTTTAAGTTGGTAAGGACCGGGAATGCATCGTCGTGGCAAGTTCTAGATTTGTAAAGACCGAGCGGCTATTCACACAAGAAACGAAAAATGAGCATTTAATCTAAATATGTGTATTTTTATGCTCAATAAAGGCTCAAAACTCACTTTTTGTGGGAATGGGTTTTTAATGTGACCAAGCATATATAATCGAATTTTAGCTAGACTTGTTATACCGTTTCATAATTTTCTTATGTTAGTTCTTTTTATCACGACGCTATCGGTTGTAAGTTTGTAAAAATATAACCCTTTTATAACTTGTTATTCCCAACTTAAACTAAGACAAGTAAATAAAATAAAAAATGAAAAAGTTTTTGAAAAAATTTGGGGTGTTTAGCGGTTCCAATAGAGTTTTGTGTAAGGCTTGTTTTAGGATTTTGCAAAATTCCAAGGTTTTAGCATCCCCCCCACACTTAAATTACACATTGTCCTCAATGTGTCCAAAAATAAAGTTTTTGGTTGATTAGAATATGTAAAAGTGTGTTTAAAAACAAAGATTTGTGTTACTGGCGTTCTGGACACGGCCCCGTGTCCATTGAACACGGCCCCGTGGCGAACTGCCAGTAACGAAAAACTTACAGAGGGTGAACACGGGGGCGTGTTGGGTGAACACGGCCACGTGTTCGGCAAAAATCTGCAGGTCAGTAGCCAAACAGCAGAACTGGGAGATGGACACGGGGGCGTGTCGGCTGGACACGTCCCCGTGTGGACAGTCTGTTAGCCGAAAAAATAGGGTTTTCTCCCGGTTTCTTCCTCCTAGGGCTGCGAGTGCTAATGTTTAGCATTCTAACCCCTTGCATTGCACCTGTTCAAGCATTCAATACCATCCAACCAAGCACAAACCATCCTAATCTTACCATAGTCAAATATTATCCAAACATAAAGTAAAAACAAAATAAAGATAAAAAGTAGTTAAGGAAAGTAAATTGTCTTGACAAATGGCACGCAGGCCATGAATTGTTCGATGGATAAGAAGGGTAATCAAACCTGTGGGCTCATCACCAGCTAGCCCTTTGCTCCTCCCAGCCTCCTACTCCATATCTTCATCACTGTCTTCACCTCCGCCTCCCTGCCTCGCCAGGTACTCCCGGATGCTACCGATATCATCTTGTATATCGTTGACGCTGCGTTCGATAGCTCCTACCCGGAGGTGTGTGTTGTTGGCGAGGTTGTAGGTGTTCCGGGTGCACATGAGGTTTTCCTGCAAAAGATCATGTAAACTTTGGAAATTAGGAAAACCGCCTCCTTGAGAGGAGGATTGACCCTGTTCGCCTTGGGGAGGGTATTGGTACTGTGGAGGTGGTGCATGAAGAACTAGAGCCTCTTGCGGGTTCCATGCGTAGCCTTGCGTCCTCTGAAAGCTCACCGTCCCGTCCTCCGCTTCATAGAGCAAGTTCATGGCCCGGCAGATATGGTAATCAACCCGTCCCGACCATGGACTCCTTTCGAAGGACTTCGGGATGTTCGCGAAGTGCTTGAAAAGACGGTACACCCATCCCCCGAAGAAGATTGGTGTAGGAGCAGAGGCAAGGCGGTTCAAGTGCATGTTCCGCAGTAGGAGGTAAGGAACATCGAGAGGCTTCCGGTTGTGGATGCAGTGAAGGACAACCAAATCTCTAACCCCAACAACGCCACTACTGTCATGGCGTTGGTTCAGCGAGTATGTGAGGAGCCTGTGGATGTAGCGATATAACGGGTCTCTCAGTTTGGTACTCTTTGTGCTGCTGGAGTTGTAGATCCCCTCACCGATTTGAGCCCATGCGGCTTGGCGTTCTGTTGCGTCCAAGTCTCGCAATCCCCCGGTATTCTCTTCATTCCCCGCTTCTTCGTCTTTGTACAGCCCAATGATTGATCCGAACTGCGCCATGGAGGTTCTATAGGTTGTACCCCCACATCGAAACTCGACCGCCTCGTGATCAAACGGGTCGCGTCTCGAGCTGAAGATGAACGTGCTATAGAACTCCAATGTGCATTGATGGACCGACCGAAGTCGGGTAGTCAATGCGACGTGTAGGGGACCCGTCACTATGTTGTTGAAGCGGTCCAGTTGGTTTACCATTGTCAGAAGATCGGTACATGCCCGCCTTGGATACTCTTCGGGCCTTGTTTGTAGGACCTCGTAGCGAGCCCTGGCGTCAAGTTCGCTGGCATTGAACCGTGTGAATTTGGACATCTGAAAAGAATACAGCGAAAATTAGTGCGAAATATGGAAATTCAGGTTGAAAACCGCAAACAGTGGGCTGGACACGGCCCCGTGTTCAGCGAACACGGCCCCGTGTTCAGGCGTCTGTAACACCTAATTTTCATTTTTTCGTCCCGGTTTCGAAAACCTGAAAATTTTTAGCCTAATAGCAGCGGTTTCCCCCGAAAATGAAACCCTAAGTGTCATTTTTCCAAAATCAAACCATTTACCCTTTCAATTTTGTGTTTTTCGGTTCAAGAACAAGGGTTTGTGTTTTTAGTTGGAAATCGGACAAATCTATCAACAATATATGTCTAATTACTCCCTACTACTCTACTCTAAACTACTACTAACAATTTTCATCAAAAATTTTGAGTTCGATCCGGATGAACATGAAGAACCCTAGATTTCCCCCAATTTTTGATGTTTTAACTACATGCAAGTAACTAATCTAACTACTAAGAAGGATAGAATCATACCTTGACGTTGTTAGGCTTGGTGGTAACGTTCGAAATCGGCAGAAAATCGCTCTTAACCAGAGAGTTTTCGGCGAAACGGGGCGTGTGGAATGGTGTAACTGATAGAAAAAGAGGGTTTTATCCCGACAGTCGCCTCGACACGGCCCCGTGTTCAGCGAACACGGCCCCGTGCCGGGTGAAATTTTTGAATTTTTTTTTTTTTTTTTACGTGTTCGTGTACATGCCCCTTATTTCCGAATAATGGTTAGATGATTTTACCGGTTTCGAATGTATACTTACCTGTAACGTGTCGGGTATGAGTTTATTCGTTGACCGTTTGAAGTGCGATTTCCTCTTCCTCATCCTCAATGGATCCTCTGTAGAGTTTCAGCCGTTGGCCATTGACTTTAAATGGTATCCCATTTCGAGTTTTAATTTCTACTGCACCGTGTGGAAAAACATGGGTGACTGAAAAAGGTCCCGACCACCTAGATTTTAACTTACCAGGAAACAATCGAAGTCGCGAATTGAACAATAGAACTTGGTCTCCAACCCGAAATTCATTAGATTTAATATATTTATCATGCAAATTTTTCATTCTTTCTTTATAAATTTCGGAGTTAGAATATGCATAATTCCTAAGTTCTTCTAATTCGTTTATTTGACAAAATCGATTCTTACCGGCAACTTCTAAGTCTAAGTTTACGTTTTTTATTGCCCAGTAGGCTTTGTGAGCGATTTCTACTGGCAAGTGACAACTTTTTCCATAGACGAGTTTATATGGGGTTGTGCCTATAGTGGTTTTATAAGCGGTTCGAAAAGCCCATAAAGCGTCGTCTAGTTTGTCAGCCCATTCTTTTTTATTTATCCCTACGGTTTTCTCAAGTATTCGTTTTAAACCTCGATTAGTCACTTCGGCTTGCCCATTTGTTTGAGGATGATATGCTGTTGAGACCCGGTGATAGACCCCATACCTTGTTAATATTTTTTCGAGTTGATGATTGCAAAAATGGGTACCTCTATCACTTATTAATGCTTTTGGTGTCCCGAAACGAGAGAACAATTTTTTTAGGAATTTTACCACCACTCTTCCATCATTTGTTGGAAGAGCTTCGGCCTCTGCCCATTTAGACAAGTAATCGACTGCCACAAGTATATATTTGTTTCCTTTTGAAGGTGGGAAAGGTCCCATGAAATCGAGTCCCCACACATCAAAGATTTCACAAACGAGTATGCCATTTTGAGGCATTTCGTTTTTGGAAGAAATATTACCTGATCTTTGGCAGGCATCACATGTCTTTACAAGGTTTTGTGCATCCTTGTAAATGGTTGGCCAGTAGAATCCTGAATCAAATACCTTTCTTGCGGTACTTGTGGCCCCATGATGTCCTCCGTATGGACTTTCATGACAATGACGGAGTATTCTTCGTGCTTCATTACCATGGACACACCTTCGGATGAGTTGATCGGCACACATTTTGAAAAGATAGGGGTCTTCCCAAAAGTAATGCTTTACATCAGCAAAGAATTTTTTCCTTTGATGATGTGGCCATCCTTTGGTGACTATACCGCTGGCTAAGAAATTAGCGTAGTCGGCATACCATGGTTCTTGTCTGCTTTCCATCATTTCCAGGGACTCCGTGGGAAATTTTTCGTTGATTTGCTCGTCCCTGGTTGTCTCCAAAGCTGGGTCTTCTAAGCGTGAGAGGTGATCTGCAGCAGTGTTTTCTGCTCCCCTTTTGTCCTTGATTTCTATGTCGAATTCTTGGAGGAGTAGAATCCACCTTATCAAACGGGGTTTTGCGTCTTGCTTCTTGAAGAGGTACCTGATGGCTGCATGGTCTGTATAAACTATTGTTTTAGAAAGAACAAGATAAGAACGAAATTTATCAAAAGCAAACACCACCGCTAGTAACTCTTTTTCTGTAGTTGTATAATTTTCTTGTGCATCATTTAGAGTTTTACTAGCATAATAAATTGGGTGGAAATGTTTTTCTTTTCTTTGTCCCAATACTGCTCCAACAGCAAAGTCGCTTGCATCGCACATGATTTCGAAAGGAAATTTCCAATCTGGTGCTATCATGATAGGTGCATTGACTAGCATTTCCTTGAGGGTTAGAAATGCTTGATTGCATTCCTTGTCAAAGATGAAGGGTGCATCTTTTTCAAGCAATTTTGTTAGAGGTCTTGAGATTTTCGAAAAGTCCTTGATAAACCTTCTATAGAATCCGGCATGCCCTAGGAAACTTCTGATTGCTCGCACGGAGGATGGAGGAGGTAATCGAGATATAGTCTCAATTTTTGCCCGATCAACTTCCATTCCTTCGCTTGAGATTTTATGTCCGAGTACTATTCCCTCTGTTACCATGAAATGGCATTTTTCCCAGTTAAGGGCGAGGTTAGTTTCCTCACATCGGGATAGCATTCGTTCAAGATTATCGAGGCATTGATCATATGAGTCTCCAAAGATGGAAAAGTCATCCATGAAGACTTCCATGGTTTTTTCAATCATATCATGGAAAATGGCGACCATACAACGTTGGAATGTTGCAGGCGCATTACATAGACCGAATGGCATGCGTCGATATGCAAAAGTTCCGTAGGGGCATGTGAAAGTTGTTTTCTCTTGGTCTTCTGGTGCTATCGGTATTTGGAAGTAACCTGAAAAACCATCTAAGAAACAATAAAATTTATGACCGGATAATCTTTCTAACATTTGATCAATGAAGGGCAAAGGAAAGTGGTCTTTCCTTGTTGCTTCATTTAATCTCCTATAGTCTATACAGACTCTCCATCCTGTGACGGTTCTTGTGGGTATTAATTCATTTTTCTCGTTAGTTATTACCGTCATACCTCCTTTCTTTGGGACTACTTGGACGGGACTTACCCACGGGCTATCGGAGATAGGGTAGATTAGTCCGGCGTCGAGTAGTTTGATGACTTCATTTTTAACCACTTCTTGAACATTGGGGTTCACTCTTCGTTGTGGTTGAATCACCGTTTTGTAGTCATCATTCATTAAAATTTTGTGCGTGCACATGGAAGGACTTATTCCCTTAATATCTACAAGCTTCCAAGCGATCGCATTTTTGTGTTTTTTAAGTAGGTTAACTAATTTTTCTTTTTCTATGCTAGTTAATTTAGACGAAATAATTACAGGTAAACTACCATCTTTGCCTAGAAAAGCATATTCCAAACCCTTAGGGAGTTCTTTGAGCTCAATGGGTGGGTCTTTAGGAGACACCTTATTTTGTGGCTCATCTAGATCAAGAACTTTAAAAGTTTGTTCTATGGCTACCTCTTCGTCGACAAAGTGGTCTTCCTCGTGGTTTGTATCAGGTGGTTCAGCTTCATCTTCAATCAGGGGATCATTGTTGCCAAAAGGATATTTCATTGAGCGCTCAAGATCTATGCTCCTTTTGAATGCCCCTAATTGAAGAGTTAGATTGTTGAATTTCCGGTTTTTCAAAGCTTTGTGAGTTTGTACAAAAGGTTTTCCCAAGACTAGGGGGGCATCATCTAAGATGATGAAGTCGGTTGGGATTACCATTTGCTTTGTTTGAACCAAAATATCTTCGACTACACCGATTGTTTTCATTACTTTTCGGTCGGATAGAAAAATGGGTATTTGAAGTGGAGTAAAATCACTAATACTTAACTTTTCAAAAATGTAGTTGGGCATTATGTTAACACAAAGATCTTTATCAATAGTGATATTACTAATAAATGAATTTTGAAAGAAACATGGAACCGGTGTGATGTTAATTTCAAAAGGATCTTCCTTTATTAGCGAGGTTTGATCATTAGTTAACTTAACACTTACCATTTCTTTGATTTTAGTACTAGTGTTTAACTCTTTTAAAAACTTGGCATGAGGGGTTATTAAACAATGGTTTTCGAAAGTAGGTGACAAGAGAATAATTTCCTCTAAATTAGACTCTTCTTGAATTTCAACATTATCGGACTCACCATTTTCGTTGTTTAACTCATGTGTCTGTTTTTCACTTTCTTGTTCTTCCATTTTTACACTTTCAACTATCTCTACGTTATTATTACTTTTTAACTCTTCTCTCGCGCGGGATTCCTCTTCCCTTGCGCGAGATTCTTTTATGCAACGTTCGATAGTTTTAATGTGTTCTAATATCCGATTAGTTACTTCGGTGAGATTGAAAGAATTCGGATCATCAAAGTTTGAATCCGGTTGTTCGATCCTTGGTTCCTCATAGTACCCAAATGAAGTAGATGGTTCACACCATTGTTCTTCATTGTAAGTATATGATGAATAAGGGTCGAAACTTTGTTCTTCATAATACTCATATGAGGTGGGTTGTTCACGCCATGGTTCCTCATAATAAGTGTATGAAGGTGGTGGCTCATATGTTGAATCTTCAAAGTATGAGTATGAAGGCTCATACCTTGGTTCATCAAAATATGAGTATGAGGAAGGAGGTTCATACCTTTGGTCTTCATAGGATGTGTATGAAGTTGATGGCTCGTACCTGGGCTCCTCATAATGGTTGTATGAATTGGATGGTTGATAGGAGTTATTATATTGAACCGAGCGTGCGTTACGACAATTAGTGCAATAATTACCTCTATAATCATCCTCATCATAGGTGTAGTTGTAACCTCTTGAGTATTGATCCATAGGAATCACTCAACAGACCACAACTGAGTCTCGGGACCAGAAAACAAAAATAAGACGGAAACAGAAGCTGGACACGGCCCCGTGTTGGGTGAACACGGCCCCGTGTTCAGGGACTGTATCTGGGCGTTTTAATTAAATTTACTGGTCACTTTGAGCACGGGGGCGTGTTGAGTGAACACGGCCCCGTGGTCAGACTCTGTATCTGGGTATCTACTCTAAAAATATGCAGCACGGGGGCGTGTTCAGCGAGCACGGCCCCGTGTTCAAGCTACTGTAAATGCAAAACTAAACTAAAATGCAGAAAAAATGCGCGCGTTTTGAAAAGGTTTTGAAAAACTGATTAGGCCGTTGATTTTAAGCTTTCTTAAAATCCTTGTGTCCCCGGCAACGGCGCCAAAAACTTGATGCGTGTTAGTGTATATATGTTTTTAGATATATATTTAAGCCCTTTTTACACTTTTAGCCAAGTTTTAAATTTATAAAACACGATATTTACTAACACTAAACACACATATGGGCAAGTGCACCCATCGTGGACGTAGTATAGTGTTGGTAAGATACCGAGGTCGTCCAAGGACACAAGAGCTTTTAATACCGGTTTATCCTCAACGTCTAATCAAATCAAAAAGGTTAGAAAAATGTTTTAAACTAAGAAAAATAAAAACTAACTAAAATGCTGAAAATAAAAATAAAATAAAAACAGATAGACAAGATGAATCACTTGGATCCGACACGTGTATTAGTATAACCTTTGATTATTTTCGCACTTTTGCACTTGTTTAAGAGATTATCTTAGTTATTGTAGTAGGCCCCTCTTTTGAAGGCGACGTTACCCTCAACCCAGTAGTCTGAGTCAGCAAGGATACAATCCTAAAGGGTCGGATTATTGAAAGATAATGAATTAAGTTATTAATGCAAATTATGGTAGGCCCCGCTTTTGGCGGTGACGTTACCCTCGGCTAAGTAGTCTGAGTCAGCAGGGATACAGTCCTAAATAGCCGGGTTATAGTATTAATAGTAGTTAGCTTATGAGGGGGTCAAAGAGTTTGGATCCCCGCCATCCAATACCTATGGGCATTGAAGGAGATCCTACTAAATTTGACCCAGGTCCCAAGCAGGACCTCTAAACGCTGAACAAGGGCAAGACCTTTACCAAACCGTTCCCTTAACCCCCGACCAGGTAGCCAACATACCTCCATATAGACCGTGGAGATATGAATGGTGAAAATCTTTTATTTTATATAGACAGTAAAATAATGCCAAGACACCACGGACAAACGATAAGGAAAGATCACCTTCAACATAAGTAACTAGTTATTAAAGTCATTAATACAAAACCAAATAAAAAGTGCAAAAGATTAAAAATAAAAAGTATTATACTAAACACTTGTCTTCACCAAGTGATGTAAGAGACTTAGGCAAACATGGCCTTGATTGTCAAGAACTCTTACGATCAATCTTGGATCCCGAGACGACTCACACACTCTACGATGGACAATGGATGATGGTGGTGGATGATGGTGTTATGGTGGTGATGGGTGGTGGATGAAGTGTGAGAGAGGTGGTGTGCCAAGGGATGAGAGAGAATGAAGCCAAGCTCCTCTATTTATAGGCTGAACAGAACGCTGAACACGGCCCCGTGTCCGCTGGACACGGCCCCGTGCCCGTCTGACATTCTCTATCTTCATTAATTGTAATTGCGAATTACAATTAATGCGCCTGCTGTACTTTCAACACGCCCCCGTGCCCGCTGGGCACGGCCCCGTGGTGAGCAATGGAAGCTTCTACTGGTTTGTCTTTTCTGCTGCTTCCTGGGCACGCCCCCGTGTTCGCTGGACACGGGGCGTGTTCAGACTCTGTTCTCTTCTCTTTGTCTTGGGAGGTGCCGTTGAGGGTCCGGGCAGTTCACTTTTGTTCCTTTTCTTGTATTTATGGTAGAATTAGGGGTCTTTTTGCTTCTTTTGTGATTTTGAGCTCATTTCATCCTGAAAATACAAAAGGAAGACAAAAACACTCTTTTTCCAACATTAGTACTTAAAAAGGGTTAGTTTTATGCCTTAATTGATGTGTTTTATATGTTGCATTTTACACACATCAGTGTTCAAGGGAGTTGGTGCACGTTTTAACATTTGACTAACTTTCAAGGACATATAACTGGTATCCACACCCGAATCAAACAAGACAGTAACATAAAAGTCGTCGAGAAGAAACTTACCCATTAGTACGTTAGGATCGCTCCTTGCGTCACCCTGACCAATCACGTACACGCGGCCCCGACGTCATTGTTTCCGTTGTTCCCCCACGCTATGCCCATTGTCGTCCCTGTTTCCATGGTCGTGGTTCTGAGTCTGGTCCTGGTTTATTTGTGGACAATGCCTCTTGTAGTGATCTTTAGCATCACACTGAAAACATCCTTTAAAATTCTGTTGTTGCTGCTGATTCTGTGGAGGTTGAGGCAGCCGTTGCTGTCCTTGAGTTACAGGATGTGAGCTTCGACAATCCTTAGCTTCATGACCTATCTTGAGACACCTCTGACAACGACCCTTGTTGCACTGACCGCTGTGGTGCCTATTGCATCTGTTACACTTTGAATGATTTCCTCGATATCCACTCTGCCCACGACTACCAGAAAACTGCTGACTGGGACTCTGATAGTCATCTATCTTTTGCTGCTGCGCCAGAGGCTGAACCGGAGTTAATCCCTTGCTCAGGCTTCCATCCCACTTGCGTTTGTTGTCACTAGAAGCACATGTAGTAGCAGCTTTAACACGTTTCAGTAGTTTGCCTTGTTCTACTGCCTGGTCTGTGAGACGATGGGCAAGCCGAGTGACTTGCTGGATAGTGCCAAGATTAGCTGCGGTCACATGACTCTGAATTTCAGGCACCAGACCCTTGAGATACAGCTCGATGCGTTTGGTGGGAGGGTCTACCATAGTGGGACAAAATGTGGCTAATTCATTTGATCTTTTCGTATAAGCCTCAATTTCAGACCCCGCCATCTGTAAGTTGAGACACTCCACATCTAGATTGTGGATGTCTTCCCGACTGCAAAACTCTTCTTTAATTAGGTCCTTGAACTCGTTCCAGGGGGTGGCATTAGCAGCTGCCAGCCCTAACATTTGAACCTGCGCTTCCCACTAGGTTAATGCAGCACCTTCGAGTGTTCCAGTAGCAAACTTTACCCTACGAGACTCAGGGCAATCACACACCTCAAAGTCAGTTTCGAGCCTTTCGAACCAGTGGAGGAGGCCTACAACTCCCTCAGTTCCACTGAAGGTACTAGGTTGGCAATCCTTGAGATTTTTGAAGGTGCAAACACGTGGCTGAGCGTGTTGACCTCCTGCTTGTATGGCTGCAAGTGCCGCAGCAATTCGTTCGTTAATGAGAGCCGTCAACTGGGCTTGAGTCAAGTTGATACGTCTAGCCATGATCTTCATAGAAAATGTAACGTAAGTGAGGGAGGTTCGCGAATAGTGCGATGACAGAAGGGAGTAAGCACACAAGTGTTCTCAAGCAATAACAAATAGTAGGCAATGTAACTATGCATACCACGAGCAAAGTTCTATGTAATTCTAGCATGTAGGCAATAAACATAAACCTTATTACCTAGGATGTTGAGTCTTGCACGTGGAGCGAGGCGTCGTTGTGGATCGTTGAGCACTGTACTGGTTATAGTCTGGTTTTAAATAAAACGTTTTCCCCATATTAAAACCAAGTTCTCTATAACCAATGGCTCTGATACCAATCTGTCACATCCCCAAAATCCACCTGCAGAGTATCACCGCTTGGGAGCGTGACTGACCAGGATCAAGCCACCAATCATATAGAACAATGTATATAGTAATTGTAAATGTAGATTAACCAAACCAATCCATATGAAAGGTGTTCCAAAACATAAGTATAATAACGAAGTTTAGCGGAAGCGTATGAGTAAAAGCCCAATCATAAATAAAGTATGTAAAGTCATAATGTTTAAATCAAGCATTCACGATCCTTGTCCACAACGATCGCGCCTCCTAGTGCAAGCTCCATGTATACCTAACGACCTGCAAGGCATGCAACAGAGAGTCAACAACTAGTTGAGCGAGTTCACACTAAGTAAGTTTGTTATAGTAAGTTCCTTTCGTAACGTGTGGCGCTACTGGGCCGATAGTATGTTCTATTGGTGGGGGTTTCCCATAGTTGCATATACACTAGACTATTCGTAACCATAAGTGTTCTTCTTAACCCGAGAACAGTAGTACGTACAAGCTTTACGTAGGTTTTACGTAAGTATCCTTCTTTACCCGAGGACAGTGGTACGCGTGGGGTTTACGTAGGTTTTACGTAAGTGTCCTTCCTGACTCCGGAAGACAGTAGCATGTGTGAGTTTACGTAGGTTTTACGTAAGTGTCCTTCCTGACTCCGGAAGACAGTAGCATATACTTGTTTACGTAGGTTTTACGTAAGTGTCCTGCTTAACCTGAGGACCATGGTAGATAGTCTAGTAATCGTGTAAGTACGAGATATCGTTCAATTCCATTATTCAACCCATTCCCAATCCCCGGGAATCCCATGCCTTGGTAAAGAGTGTGAACTCACCTTGGTTTGCTCGGTATGCTAAAGTATGTTCACAAGTAATCAGTCAAGTCCTATATTTATACACGTATGTTCAATCAGTATAGGATTGTAAGGTTTTGCATGCACTCAATATCACCGTGTGTGTTTGACAGTTACATCATGCAATGCATAAACAATTAATCATTCCATACGAGGTTCCAAATCACATGCAAGTCCCTTACTAAGTTGTCATACTTAACAAAGTTAATCATGTTTGTCATGCCTAACATAGAGATGACATTCTTAACATACATGGCATGCTCAGCATAGATATGTACCCTAGTCAGCATGCTTAACAGAATCAATACATCTAACATAGTTAACGTTCGTAACGGAGCTATTGGAAACAACAGGGTCAAATCAGAATTAACCGAGTTAACAGTCTTAACTTAATAGGGTTAGCAGCTAACGGAATTACTGTGTCAGTCATTCAACGAAATCACATATAAATCACAAAACTCAGACTTTGATACTCATTTATAAAAGTCGGACAATGCATGGCATCATTAAAAGTCGGACCTCTTTATAACTCATTCAAAAGTTCGGACATTTATATCTTTGCAAGAGTTCGGACCTATCATGATATTAAAATTCGGACCCCCTTAACATACAAAGAAAGTCGGACCTCCTTGTGTAACACAAAAGTCGAACCCCCTTTATAATACAAAAGTCGGACAAACACTTATGTAATCAAAACCCGGACAACACTTATACAATCAAAATTCGGACAAACACTTATACCATCAAAAATTCGGACAAGGTATATGAAATCAAAACTCGGACATCACACCTCAATTATAAAGTTCGGACAATGCTTTACACTTATAAAATTCGGACAACATGGCCTCATAAAGTTCGGACCTTGTTCCACTATTAAAAATTCGAACCATACTCATTACATAAAATTCGGACTATGATCCCCTTTAAAGTTCGGACCATGTATAAGCGTTTAAAAGTCGGATTAAGTTTCAAAAGGTCGGACCTAACTAACATCATTATGCGAACATTCAATCTTCATTGGAACAGTTACGTTTCTACGATCATTCCCAGGCAATGTAACAGTTACGATCAAGAACCCTAATATCATACATTTGCATTGCAGTAATCTAATCAGCAAATCAAACATTCTATCTTACAAGCATCTCATTGCCAATCATTTGATTACACTTCTAGTCATAAACATTTCACAATAATCAGAATTTATCATTACACAGAACCATCATACGAAGAACTAGGGTTTTAGCATGAATCAATCAATCAACGATTAACAACAAACAATCATTAAACAATTACCTTGGATTGATTCGAGATAAAGAGAGGGATCAAGAGTGATGATTGAAAGCTTGTGCCAATGATGAAGAAAATGATTGCAAGAGAGGAGAGGAGGATGTGAAAGTACGTAGATTGATTTTTGTGTGATGATTAGTGAAGGGGATTAGGGTTAAGAGTTGTTAAGGTTTCACAATCTACTCTACTCACCCCTAAGTATCATCTTTTACATAAAACACACCCATCACAATATAATTTACAGTTTCATCACCAAGTTCATGTATTTGTCACATCTTTCGTAAATAACACACAACCATGCACAATCACAATATACTTTATCAAACCAAAACGTATACAGTTACAACGCAACCAATTGTGCAAGTAAACAACTAAACAAACAGTGAACGTGCAATAAATGCGAAAGTGGAATCTCGAAAACTCGAGTTATCACATTATCCCCAACTTGAAAGAAATTTCTTCCCGAAATTTAGCATGCGGTTACTGAGGAAGCTAGGTAAGTTGTATCGTTTACTGGTTTTCCTGGGGTGTCACAATGGGTGCTTTCCCCGGTGCGTGCGAGCGGTCCGAAGAAGATGATGATGATGATAATGTCGACATGCCTGAGATATGTCAGGTTTACCTATTTTAGTTCGCACAAAAGTCATAGTAATGCACGTGTAAATTCCAAGTAATACAAGTACAATGTATGCATCTAAGTATGACGAACCTTACAATCTGGGGTGTGGTGTCGTTGTGATTTTTCAACAAAGAACGGTTATAGTCTGGTTTTCAAAAAGTTATATTTTAAACCTAGTTCACTATAAACAATGGCTCTGATACCAATCTGTCACACCCTCAAATTCCACATGCGCAGTTTTACCGCGAGGCGTGTGACTGACCAGGATCTAGCTGTCACACCCCGATATTTCAACCACAAACCCGGTGGGCCCGGTTGGGGAGTATCATGATGTAAGATTGGTATCGTCATAGTCAATATTCACAGATAGCATAGAGGAAGTCTTGTGTTGGTGCACTTGTGTCTGTACTTTGTCTGTATTTTGTAATGTCATAAAACGATGTGTTTTGTTAGTCGTGTTTACGTCTTGTGTTGGTTTGTTTATGTGTTTGATTGTAAGTTTGACCAAGTCAACCATCCTCCTGGTTTGACTTGGCCAAACAGTCAACACTTAGTGTGTAATTTTGTTTGTGTTCGAAGGATGTCATCGAAGGATATTTATATCCTTCGATGACCTCGAAAGACAACCTTCGATGGATACAGATGGACCTCGAAGGATACATCATCCTTCGAGGTATGTATGGATCCTTCGGTATGATTCTGGTCGATAGATGATCTTTCGACCAGACTATCTTATCCTTCGAGCATGCAATCTGTTATGGGTATATATATACCATGTATGGTTTCACTTCACAGTAAGTCCAGAGAAAAGTCCTTTGATAGTGTGTGTGAGTGAACCAAGTCTTGTAGAGAGCATTTTCAGTTTGGTCAAGGGCTGTAACCGTGTCCACTGAAATACAAGAGAAAACTTTGATATCTTGCGTGTCTACTCTTTCTCTTTGTAGCTTGTGTTCTTATATAAACTACCGGTTTGCATTCTAGCTTGGATTCCGCACTTGCTAGAGTGTTAAACATAACAAGGATAAGGTTTAACCTCAACCTCCGAGGGACCTACAAGTGGTATCAGAGCCGTGGCTCTTTTCCTTGTTAAAAACCGGGTTTGTACAAGACTTTGGAGTGTTTGGACAAAACTCACTTGGTTTAGCACTAGTTTTTGGTGTTTTTCTTGCATTTATAAACTTAAAAACGTGTTCTAAACTAACCGGGTGTGTTAAGGGAAGGTTTGGGTAACTTAAAATCTTGTTCTAAAAGGTTTGGTAATTTCCGGCCAAAATTCCGGCTTACTCCGGTGACCGGTTTCTGGATAAGAAGCTTCCTTTTTGGGCAATATTTTAAAAGTCAAATCTGAGTTGGTAGAAAGTTGAGGTCTGAACATACCTTCTGCCGAAAGTTGTCTACCAACCCCATCACCTTTTCACCAACCTGTCTACTTTGTGTCAGTGTGTCAGTTGTGTTCGAAAGATATCCTTCGAAGTCGAAAGATCATCTTTCGATCAAGGAGGTTTGACAGATACCCATCCTTCAAACATCTTTCGAAGTCTGTGAGTTATCTTTCGAGCCAAGGAATCTTTTCGAAGGATATATCGTTCGAGCTACTGTTTCTTTTCGAAAGATAAGGATCCTTCGTCTTGGAGAATCTTTCGAAGTCATTGTTCGAAATTCAACAGTGATCTTTCGAACACTGTTGATCCTTCGAACAGGTGTTATCTTTCGATTCTTATCTGTTTAAGTTAACAGTTGTGTTTTTCAGGTCTTTCGATCCAGGATCTTTCGGCTGTTTGTTTCATTTCAACATATTAACATAGTTTGTGAACATTGAATTTTTGAAAAAGGAAAAACTTGTTTTTCAAATTTTAAATCAATTTTCACTTAATATATTAATTTTTATAAAATGGGAACAAACGGTCAGTGGGATCCATCAGCGTGGACTACAACAACTTTGACTCCACAATCATCAGCTACGCAATCATCAGCCACGCAATCTGCGTCAGAGTTCAACAAAACTGCATGGATGCAGGCTATTGCCCCACCTCAAGCTGCAATGATAACTGCAAATCAATGGGCATTGGTCACAAATCAAAGCAGCAGCATTCAAGCCATGATGCAGAACGACAGTGAGACTGGTACAAGCACAAAACCGCCAAAACTAAATCACATCAATGATTGGGGATGGTGGAAAGAAAGGCTGAGAACTTATGTTCTGGGGTAAGGTCAAGATCTATGGATGTGTTTCTTCACCCCATTTGAAAATGAGTTGGAAGTTGCAGGATCTAATCCAGAAACTTACAGCACTATGTCTGATGATGATAAGAAGAAATTTGAGTTAGAAAAGAAAGCATTCATGATTCTCACACAAGCTCTTCACAGAGACATTTACCACCAGTTTGTTTACTGCACGACTACTAAAAGCTTGTGGGATATGCTCACGTTACGATGTGAAGGAAATGCTCAATCTAGAAAGATCAAGCAAGAATTACTGAAGAAAGAGTTTGAAGGTTTCACGTGTATGGAGAATGAGGGTTTGGCAGAGTTATCTACAAGGTTCCATCACTTGTTGAGTGAGATGTTTGCCTTCAGAGTCACTGCCACTCCACAAGAAATGGTGAAGAGATTCGCTGATAGCTTACCAGCAAAATGGAGCGGTTATCTTGAAATTCTCAAGGAAAATGGTGTTCTGGACACAATCACCGTTTATGAGTTAATTCAAAAATTGGAGAACAAAGATGTAGAAGAAAAGCTAAAGGCAAAAAGAACAATAACTCCTCAGAATCCAGAGATGTACTATGGGATTGCAGGTGGTATTAGTGGAGAAAAACTAGCCTCTCAACATGCGAAGCTTCAAACAGCTTTCATCTCAAACACCGGATCTTCCACAACAAATCAGTTTGATCCTTCAGCATACACGATGATGTATTCAAGACTAGATTCTTCTTCTCAACAACAACAGACAGCTCAGCAATTCACACCACCGCCTTTCTTAGACCCAAGCAGAGCTCAGCAGCAACAACCGCAACAGCAAGGGTTTTATGGAAACTCTTCAAACTTTCAAGCCACTTCCAATCCGAACACAGTCAGATTAGACACTTCCAACTTTTCCAAAGTCACTGTCGAAATAGCCAAGGAGCATATGGAGATGTTGAATACCTTGGTTAGTGCTTATTGTGGATTAGTTGCAGGTCAGATTGGGAATATCAATCTAACCAATGAAGATTATCAGCAAGTGGATAAAGAAGAGTTTGAAATGATGGATATCAAATGGGCTCTTGCTAGTGCAATTCGAAGAGCAAAGGAGTTTATGGAAAGGACAGGGAGAACCAACTTGGAAAGCAACAACAACACCAAGTATGGTTTTGATAAGAATGCTGTCACTTGCTTTAATTGTGGTGAAAAGGTTCACTTCAAGCGGGAGTGTCAGAAGCCACCTAAGCAAGGAAATCAGAATCCCTTCAGGAATCAAGGACAGCCACAACAGCAACAGAACAACAATACTGTCAGATCAATAGTTCCTGTTGGAGGAAATGCATCTGGATCCACAAACACTAATCCCCACAGAGGATTGGTTGTTCAAGCTGATGAAATCTGTAACTGGAACCTTCAGCTTGGAGAAGGAGGAAATGGTGGAACAGCATGCTATGCTAAAGTGATTGAGAAGGTAGTAGAACCCGTGTCTGCTGGTGAATCTTCAGAAGATGAAGATAGTTCGGGTTATAGTGGGAGCATGGATGGGGAATCACTTGATGCTGGTGATTTATCAAGTGATGCTTTAGATTTGGAGGTTGATGAGCTTTTGGCTGAAGCTGAAGCATTATGCAAAAGGAGATCTATTCTTTGCCAGAAATCTGCTGGAACTTCCGAGAAGCTTGCTCAGTTTTTCTCTGAAGATGGATCTTTTTCTTTTCATACAGCCTTTATGGCTCACGTAGAAGGTCAAACTTCTCAGGTATGTGATACTAATTCTGACTCTATTTCTGCTCCTATTGAATGTGCAAAGTGTTTAGAATATGCAGAAAAGGAAATTCAGTTTGAAATAACACACAAACACAATCAAGAATTGATTGTAGATCTTTCTAAAGCAACCGAAGCTAACTTGTTTTTAACCAGAAATGAAAAGGAGTTTAAAGCAACAATTGCGTCATTAAAACATGATGTTTCTGAATTACAAAAGGCTGTTTTGAGAAAACAACATGCTAACAATAATCTAATTGACACAATTGAAAAGCAAATGGTAGAGTTAGCAACAGCTCGATGTGAATGTGAGACAATTAAGCAGAAATTGGAAAGCTATTCCAATTCCCGCTATGTTTTGGATCACATTATTGATGTTCAAAAGAAAAAGGGGGATGCAAAATGTATTGGTTACAAATCATGTCCTCCCCCAATGAATCACAATTACTCCAAATTGCCTAATGACGAGGATATGCCCCGTTTTGAACCTACTGTGCCACTCGGTCTAGATGACTTTGCAGCAGGCCTCGGGTTCACAACTGGTACATCATCCTCGGGTCAATCAGAATCTGAGAATGTGACAGATTCATCGTGTGTTAAGGAACAGAGTCCTCCCATTATTGAGGATGCTGATTCTTCGGACGATGAATCTGAAGAAATTGTGAAACAACAGTCTAACTCGGTTACAACAGATATTCCTATCGAGAATCACATTCTGTGTGATCCACCAGTGAAACCGAGTAAGACTGAAATGTCAAAAGCAATGGAATCCCTTGTAGTTAGCTCTGAAGGGAATAACTTGTTGTATACGCTCAAAGGAGATAGCAAAATCTACTCTAACAAAGATTTTCCAATTAAAAATGTAAATCAAGATTTAATTGAGCAAATTTTTGAAGGATGCACTGATAAGTTTTTGGGGAACAAAAGTGGAAAAGTTACAGTTACTCAATGTGATCCAATTTCGTGTGAACAAATTAGAAAACAATACGGAAACCAAAAACTACCAGTTGAGCGAAAACAACAAGTCAATTCAGGAAAGGGTAAGGGTCAGGTACAGGGAAAGAAAGCTCAGAACAAGAATGTTCATGCACCAAAAGTTCAGCAGCCTAAGACTGAACAACCAAAGGTTCAACAACCTAAAGTTGAGCAGTCTAAGGCTACTCAACCTAAGGCTGCACAACCTAAAATTCAACAATCTAAGGTTGAGCAACCTAAGGTTCAACAGCAAAAGGTGCAAAACAAAAGAGCTCCTGTTAAGAAAAGAGAACCGAAAGTGAACTTTGTTGGATCCAAGGGTACAGATAAACTTGAAACATTTCAGGATAAATCTAACGTTGATTTTATAAAACAAGTTAGAATTTTAAAACGAAATGATCAGAATAATTACACCCAACACACAAACGGATGTGATTTAGGTCCAAGTACATCTAGATCACAAAGTTCATTGTCTGGTTCTCCGTCTGGTCATCAACATGTTGCTCCGAGGTTTGTAGAGCGGAGAACATGCTTTGAATGTGGCACAATTGGGCATATTGTAAGATACTGCCCATATCTACAAAAGTTGAAGGCAAAAACGAGTGCTCCCCAAGAAACCAATTACCAAAAACGACCTGTTTCCCCGAAACAAGACCCACGTGTCTTGAAAGAAAGGGAAAAGAAGTTAAAACAAAAGAACCAAAAGGTAATTGAGAAGGCCTTAAAATCAGAGGTCAAAGAAGAAAAACCTGTACAAGCAAAATCTACAACGGTAAAACCAGTAAATGCAAAAACAATTAATACAAATACTGGTAAAGGACAAACAGCTTGGAAACAAAAACAGGTAATTCAATCAGGGGGAGCACCACAGGTTCTCTTTCCTAATCATCAAGTGATTGAAATCACTTTCCTTGATGATCAAGGATGACCCAAGTCCACAAAGGCTTGGGTCCCCCTCTCAAACTGATAAGTTAGTTGCATGTGCAGGCGGCTCCAGGAGGAACTATTAATAGTCATTGGATTGTTGATAGTGGGGCTTCCAGGCACATGACGGGCGACTATCGTCTTCTTTTCGATGTGCGAAGTATAAGAGGAGGATATGTTGCGTTTGCTGGAGACAAAGGAGGGTATATCACCGGCGAGGGAATGATCTCTAATGGAATTGTGAGTTTCGACAAAATCAATTATGTGCAACAATTGGATCACAATCTCCCGAGTGTTTCTCAGATCTGCGACAAGAAGTTCACCGTGCATTTTGATGATGCCGGTTGTTATGTGCTGAAGCCAGGATTCAAGATTCCCGCAGAATGGATTCTCTTATCAGCACCAAGAGTTAATGATTTGTATATCCTTGATATGAGCCAAGCAATAACTCAGTCCAAACAAGTTACTTGCTTTATTTCAAAAGCCACTGAAAAGGAGACGATCTCTTGGCACAGACGGATGGGTCATATTCACCTCCGAAAAATGAATCACCTAGTCAAAAACAATCTGGTGAGAGGTGTCAATGTGAAGAATTTTCAACTTCAAGATGTCTGTGTGCCGTGTCAGAAAGGGAAGCAGATCAAGAAATCACATCCATTGAAAAAGGTTAACACTGTAAACATGCCACTCGAACGTCTGCATATGGACCTTTTCGGCCCAGTCAAACACAAGAGTGTGCACGGGGAGGTTTTCTGCTTGGTAGTTACTGATGACTATTCAAGATTTTCATGGGTTGACTTCATGGTTCACAAGAGCGAGACTCCAGAAATTCTAAAGAATTTGATCACCTTGTTGGAAAATCTTTATAATCTAAAGGTGAGGCGAATTCGAAGCGACAACAGAACCGAGTTCAAAAACAGGGTTATGGATGAATTTTGCACTGCAAAAGGAATCCTTCATGAATACAGCTCTCGGTACACACCACAACAAAATGGAGTCGCTGAAAGAAAGAACAGAACCTTAATTGAGACTGCAAGAACCATGTTGGTTGAGTCTCAGCTTCCAGTTCGATTCTGGACTGAAGCTGTTGCTTCGGCTTGCTACACGTTAAACAGGGTTCTCACAGTGAAAAGACATGGCAAAACGTGCTTCGAACTCCTACACAAGAAGACTCCTGACTTGGAATATCTAGAACCTTTTGGTGCACCATGTACCATGATTGATCCTGACGGGAAGTTTGGTGCCAAAGCTATCGAAGGTTACTTCCTTGGGTATGCTACTCCTAATCTGCGAGTATGGAACCTGACTACCAAAAGGATTGAAGAATGGGGTGAAGTAAGAGTTCAAAGATATTCTAATCCTCCGAAGCCTTCTGGAGATCCATGGATGTTCGATTATGATGGTCTTTTCGACTCATTTAGTCTGCCGACATTTGATGATGACAATGCAATTGCTCAAATGTTGTCTGAAAGCGAGAATGCGACTGGCTCTCAGTTAGCTCGTCCAATCATTGTTGACTCACAAGCATCTTCTTCTGTCAACAATCTCGTTTCAAATGAGGTGTTTAATGATGCTGTCGATTACAACTTGTCATCGGAAGATGAGGAGTATGTTGATGCAAATGATGGTGAAGCACTACGTCCGGTTCAAGGTACTTCAGAAGCAACGGATCCAGTGTCTGCGCCAATTATCCAAGAAGAAAATGCATCATCTTCTACAACTCAACAGCTTCAGAATGATATCGGGAATTTAAATATCAATAACTTGAGGTCAAATGTTGAAATTCCTCCAGTTTCTGAAACCCGAATTCATAACATTCATCCTCAGCAGAATATTATAGGTGATGTTCTCAGTGGTGTAAGGACAAGGAATCAAATCAGAAATAACGAAAATGCTGGCTTGTATGCTGAGATACGAGAATCGGGACAACAAAATGATTGGTCTTTCGCCTGCTATGTTAGCCAAGAAGAGCCTAGATCTTGGAAGGAGGCATTGAAAGATGATTCCTGGGTGGAAGCCATGCAAGAAGAACTTCAGCAGTTCGAGAAGTTGGGCGTATGGAAATTGGTTGATAGGCCCGACAACTACAAGAAGATCGGAACTCGTTGGGTGTTTAAGTGCAAGAAGGACGACCGTGGGATTGTTGTCCGAAACAAAGCAAGGTTAGTTGTTCAAGGCTTCAGTCAGATCGAAGGTATTGACTACAATGAAGTGTATGCACCTGTTGCACGTCTGGAGGCTATTAGAATCTTTCTAGCCTACGCATCCTTCAAGAAATTCAAGGTGTACCAGATGGATGTTAAAAGTGCTTTTCTACACGGAGTAGTCGAAGAGGAAGTATATGTCGAGCAACCACCGGGGTTTGAAGATCCATTACATCCTGACAGGGTTTTACTGCTTAACAAGGCGTTATATGGTCTTCATCAAGCGCCTCGAGCCTGGTATGAGACACTGTCTACCTACCTGCTGAACAACGGGTTTAGACGGGGTTTGATCGATTGTACCCTCTTCATCAAAGAAAAAGGTTGTCACACCCCCAAAATCCACCTGCGGAGTATCACCGCTTGGGAGCGTGACTGACCAGGATCAAGCCACCAATCATATTGAACATGTAATTAATACCAAAAATAATAAATGTAAACCAATCATTCAATACGATAGGTGTTCAAACATAATCATAGTTTCAAAGTATAGCGGAAGCATAAGTACGAAAACCCAAATGTGTAACATAAGTTCAACAAGTTTCAAAACATAATCCATGCTCCACAACGACCTGCTCCTCCCTGTGCAAGCTCCATAAGTATCTAACGACCTGCAAGGCATGTAACAGAGGATCAACAACTAGTTGAGCGAGTTCACAGTTAACAGTTCAGTAATAGTATAGTGTGAGTAGTAGTATGTTCGTTCGTTATGTCATGTATCGTATTAGTTTCCATCGCGGCCTCCCAGGCAGGTATGCGAAGATATTAGGGGATGTTCATCCCGAGTATCCTAGACTAGGTTTACCTGTATCGCGGCCTACCAGGCAGGTGTGCGAAGATTAGTAAATTCCAGTTCGCGGCCTTCCAAAGGCAGGTGTGCGAAGTCAGTCATAATATCGAGGCCAACCCTTGGCAGGTGTGCGAAGATCAGTTCAATAAGTGTTACTAGTCTAGTCGTATTCTTATCGTTAGGTTCTATCAACTGAGTATGTACAATAA
The DNA here is from genome assembly GCF_002127325.2 of Helianthus annuus. Classification (NCBI taxonomy): domain Eukaryota; kingdom Viridiplantae; phylum Streptophyta; class Magnoliopsida; order Asterales; family Asteraceae; genus Helianthus; species Helianthus annuus. The sequence goes on along the minus strand of NC_035433.2, from coordinate 121,855,608 downwards.
AGTAATCCAATCCCATTCCCACCCTGGGAACCCCATGCCTTGGCTGTGTGAACTCACCTTGGTTTGCTCGGTATGTTATTGCTTCTAGAGTTAATTAAATGTATAGGTCCGCTACACACGACCTAGGATGCATTGCACGCGATTCGATGTAAGTGTTACATTCAAGTAGGGTTTACATGTTACTTATGTCTAAACAGTTGTGATCTGTGTGAGGGTTGTGTACAGAATGAGATGATAGGAATTGTTCGCACATATAAGATCATGTAGTACCAATCAATAGCATATAGTCACATATAGTACATGCAGTAAGCTTTAACTGTTTGTCCTAAACTCAGGCTACACTTCACTTATAAAGTTCAGACAACATCATTCAAATCGTGTGCTCATCATCATCAACTTCGTTATTGATTATTAGCAGTTTAATATAATCACTTTCTGCATGCATATCAAGAAACCATATATATATCATTCAGTATTCGATCATCAGAGCAATCAAATCATCATTCTAAATGCATTACATCAATACTAGATTATGAACCTCGGACCAAGAGTTGTTGTAAAGGTCGGACTAAGGAGCTCCCCCCCTTTAAACTCGGACAGGGGAGTCCCTTACAAAAACTCGGACAAAGAGAGGGGGTTTAAACATCGGACCAAGAGATCCATTGAAGAAAGCTCGGACCACCTATGGTCATGAAACTCGGTCCCAATTGCTCTTACAAAACTCGGACCACACTAATGAATCAAACTCGGACCATACTTAATGAATGAAACTCGGACCATCATGCCCTCATTAAACTCGGACCCCTTGTGGTTTCATGAAACTCGGTCATATGTTACACATAAAACTCGGATAGAACTTGAATAATAAACCTCGGACTCCATTATAATCAAAAAGGTCGGACAGTTAAGAGTCATTACAATATTCGGACAAAGCTTCATAACAAAACTCAGACTATTTTTCTTGGTTACAAACTCAGACAACATGTGCATACGAAATTCGGATGAAACACAACTCATGAAACTCAGACAAGTTCATTCATTCGTTTCTGCATCATAACAGTTACGTTTTTCTTGGTTTCTAACCCTAATATCATACACAGTGACGGCAGAATCATAATCAATCCGCGTATGATCAACAATAATCAACCTATAATCATTACAGGAACCATCTATCCATCAAACAACTAATCATCATCATCAATAAATTCAGAATCAAATCGAAATCACAGCCTATCACATGAAGAACTAGGGTTTTAACATCAATCAATCAATCAACAATTAACATCAAACAATGATTAAACAATTACCTTGATTCGATTCTAGATGGATTGGCAATCAAACTTGATGCAAAGGACTTGTGAATCCAAGAATGAGAAGATGGTTGTAGAGAGGATTAGGGAATGTGGGTGTACGTGTTTTGATTCTTGTGATGATTAGGGAATGATTAGTGAAAGAGATTAGGGTTAAGTATGGTTTAATTTTCACTAATTACTCTATACACCCTGAATTATTATATTTTACACAAGCATACCATCTTACAAGCATTTCACAGTTTCACCACCAAGTTCACATAATTGACAAGTCTATCACAATTAATCAAACAACCATGCACAATCACACAATACGATTTATTGCATCAACACGTATATCATTCCATAACAATCAATTGTGCAAATAATAATTCACTGGTTTTCCTGGGGTGTCACATCATCCCCCCGTTGATTTGGAATTTCGTCCCGAAATTCAGTAGTAGTAGCTTCAGCCTCAGTAGTGGTTGCATTGGTTCCGAATAACTGGGGGTACTTTTCTTTCATTTGGTCTTCGCGTTCCCAGGTGTACTCTGGGCCACGTCGGGAGTTCCAACGAACTCGAACAAGAAGGATTCTCTTGTGTTTGAGGACCTTAACATCCCGGTCCGTGATTTCAACTGGTTCCTCGACGAACTGCAACCGCTCATCGATAGTGAGTTCCTTAAAAGGAACTATGAGGGTCTCATCTGATAGGCACTTCTTCAGATTCAACACGTGAAATACATTGTGAACTGCCCCGAGTTCAGCTGGTAGGTTCAATCGGTAGGCTACTGGGCCTATTCTTTCTATAATCTCAAATGGTCCGACATACCGCAGATTTAGTTTGCCCCGTTTGCCAAAACGTACCACACCCTTCCAGGGTGAGACTTTAAGTAATACCCGGTCCCCGACCTGAAATTCCAATGGCTTTTTACGCTTATCCGCGTAGGCTTTCTGACGGTCGCGTGCTGCCGCCATGCGTTGTCGTATTTGTGCAATCTTTTCTGTGGCGTCCACTACAATCTCTGGACCCGTAATTTGACTATCCCCCACCTCTGCCTAACAGAGAGGTGACCGGTATTTACGTCCGTACAATGCCTCGAATGGAGCGGCTTGTATGCTGGTGTGATAACTGTTATTATACGAGAACTCCACCAAAGGGAGATGCTTTTCCCAGCCGTTGCCGAAATCGATAACACATGCCCGAAGCATGTCTTCAAGAGTCTGGATCGTTCGCTCAGACTGCCCATCCGTCTGAGGATGATATGCTGTGCTCATGTCTAATCGTGAGCCGAAAGATTTGTGCATCGCTTGCCATAGTTCTGACGTGAATCGTGCATCCAGATCCGAAATAATGGAGGTGGGCACCCCGTGCCTCGAAACAACTTTTTTAAGATAGATGTCTGCGAGAGTGGAGAACTTATCCATTTCCTTTATAGCCAGGAAGTGTGCAGACTTGGTGAGTCGATCCACGATCACCCATATGGTATCATTCCCACGCTGGGATCTGGGTAGGCCTGTAACAAAATCCATGGAAATTTCTTCCCATTTCCATTGTGGTATCCTGGGTTGTTGAAGTAGACCCGCTGGTTTCTGATATTCAACCTTGACTCTTGCACAAGTCAAACACTTGCCGACGTAAGTAGCGATGTGGGCCTTCATGCTAGGCCACGAATATGTCGTTTTGATGTCGTGGTACATTTTGTCCGACCCTGGATGTACCGAGTAGCGAGACTTGTGTGCTTCGTCCATCACAAGCTCTCGTAAACCGCCATAGAGTGGGACCCAAATACGCCCCGTTACATAGTAGGCGCCGTCTTCCTTTTGTTCCATTCGTTGCCTTGAACCGCGTAAGGCTTCAGCCATGACGTTTTCGGGTTTCAATGCTTCTATCTGAGCAGCTCGTATCTGTGCAGGAAGACTGGACTGAATAGTAAGCTGTAGCGCTCGCACGCGCTTAGGTAGGGTGTCCTTTCGACTGAGGGCGTCGGCCACAACATTGGCCTTGCCTGGATGATACTTGATGGCGCATTCGTAGTCGTTCAGTAGTTCTACCCATCTCCGTTGACGCATGTTCAAATCCTTTTGCTTAAGAATATGCTCGAGACTCCTGTGATCGGTGTAAATCGTGCACCTGGTACCGTACAGGTAGTGTCGCCATATCTTAAGCGCGAAAAAAACAGCTCCCAGCTCTAAGTCGTGCGTCGTATAATTCCGTTCATGAACTTTGAGTTGTCGCGAAGCGTAGGCAATAACTTTATCCCGTTGCATCAATACGCAACCAAGCCCCTGTATCGATGCGTCGCAATAGACCACAAAATCGTCTGTGCCCTCTGGCAATGAGAGAATAGGTGCGCTGCAAAGCCTATCCTTTAAGTACTGGAAAGCCGTTTCCTGGGAATCTCCCCAACGGTAGGTAACACCTTTCTGTGTCAGCATAGTAAGTGGCTGCGCGATCTTCGAAAAGTCTTTAATGAATCGCCTGTAATACCCCGCCAAACCCAAGAATTGGCGTATTTCCGTCGGTGTACGCGGTGCAGGCCGGTTCCTGATCGAATCTACCTTGGATGGATCGACATGAATCCCATCCCTGTTCACCACATGGCCTAGAAAGTGGACTTTACGAAGCCAGAAGTCGCATTTAGAAAACTTTGCGTACAATTGCTCCTTTCGAAGGAGTTCCAAGATAAGACGTAAGTGCTGCTCATGTTCCTCCTGACTCTTGGAGTAAATCAAAATGTCGTCGATGAAAACGATAACGAACTTGTCTAGATAGGGTTTGCACACCCTGTTCATAAGATCCATGAAGACTGCAGGCGCGTTCGTAAGCCCGAATGGCATAACAAGAAACTCGTAGTGACCGTAGCGAGTTCTGAATGCGGTTTTGGAGACGTCCTCGTCCCGGACTCTCAGCTGATGGTATCCTGACCTCAAGTCTATCTTGGAGTAGTAGCTCGACCCTTGCAACTGGTCGAATAGGTCGTCAATACGTGGAAGAGGATAACGGTTCTTCACCGTCACCTTGTTGAGTTCACGGTAGTCGATGCACATTCTGAACGTACCGTCTTTCTTCTTCACAAATAACACTGGAGCTCCCCAAGGCGAAGAGCTTGGACGAATAAAGCCCTTTTCCAAGAGCCCTTGTAGCTGCTTAGACAGTTCTTCCAGTTCAGTTGGAGCTAAACGATACGGTGCGCGGGCTATTGGTGCTGCTCTAGGAGTTAACTCAATCTGGAATTCGACTTGACGATGAGGCGGTAAACCGGGTAAATCTTCAGGAAACACCTGAGGAAAGTCACGCACAACTGGAATATCCTCCAGCTTCTTTTCTTTTGCTGATGCGTCAGTGACAAGTGCCAGAATGGCGGTGTGCCCCTTTCGTAAACATTTCTGCGCCTTTAAGAAAGAGATGATGCCAACCACAGCACCACTCTTGTCGCCTTGAACTTCGAGAGGTTCTTGACTAGAGCGAGGAATACGAATGACCTTTTCCTTGCATAAAATCTCTGCGCGATGTTGGGATAACCAATCCATACCGATGACAACGTCGAAGCTACCCAAAACTATGGGTATAAGATCAATTGAGAAGGTCTGACCCGCTAGAACAATACTACAACCCTTGACTACATGTGCGGCTTCTACACTTTTACCATTTGCTAGTTCTACGACATGTTTGGTGTTTAGGGGTGTTGGTGTACATTTTAACAATTTACTCATTTTCAAGGACATATAACTTGTATCAGCACCTGAATCAAATAAGACAGTAACATAGATATCGTCGAGAAGAAACTTACCCATAACGACGTTGGGATCGTTCCTTGCGTCACCCTGACCCAGCACGAACATACGACCACGGGCTTCGTTGCCATTGTTGTTGTTTCCCCCGTTGTTGTTGTTGTTGTTCCCGTTGCCCTGGTTGTTGTTGTTGCGATTCTGATTCTGGTTCAGTTGAGGGCAATCACGCTTGTAGTGGCCTTCAGCCCCACACTGGAAACATCCCCGGTTTCCACGCTGTGGCTGCTGGTGCTGATTCTGTGGAGCTGGCGGTGGGAGTTGCTGGTTCTGATTTGCTGGCCGTGAGCTTCTACAATCCTTAGCCTCATGACCCATCTTGAGGCATCTTTGACAACGTTCCCTGCGACATCTTCCGCTGTGGTGTCTGTTGCACTTATTACACAGTGGGTGAATTCCCCGATATCCACCCTGCCCCTGACTGCCAGATGATTGCTGACTCGAATTCTGGTAGTCATTTGTCTTGCGCTGCTGAGACTGAACAGAAACTGACCCCTTGCTGGAATCTCCTTCCCATTTCCTCTTGTTGTCACTGGGAGTAGCAGAAGTAGTGACAGCAGTAGTGGTAGCATTGATGCGTTTTGGCAGTCTATTCTGTTCCACTGCCTGATCTGTGATGCGATGAGCGAGGCGTTGAATAGCCTGGATGTTGTCAAGATTAGCCGATGTCACATGGCTCTGAATCTCTGGCGCCAAACCCTTGAGATACAACTCAATGCGTTTCACTAGAGGGTCCACCATAGTTGGACATAGCACGGCCAGTTCATTCGACCGTTTGGTATAGGCTTCGATCTCTGACCCAACCATTTTCAAGTGATACAGTTCATCTTCTAACTTGTGAATGTCTTCACGAGTGCAGTATTCCCTTTTGATCAATTCCTTGAAATCATTCCAAGGGGTGGCGTTAGCAGCTGCCAACCCTAGGATCTGTACTTGCGCGTTCCACCAAGTCAACGCGATTCCTTCCAAAGTGCCAGTGGCGTACTTGACCCTGCGAGCCTCAGGGCATTCACACATTTTGAACACAGATTCTAGCTTCTCGAACCAATGGAGGAGTCCCACTGCCTCCTCGGTGCCACTGAAAGTACTTGGACGACAGTCCATGAAGTTCTTGAAAGTGCAGACGGGCTGCTGCGCGTGTTGACCTATTGTGTACGAATAGGACAAAGTTAAATACGAGAGTTAATGTAGGATCTAAAGATCCTAGTGTGTGTCTAAACTGCAGGGTATACTACCTGCTTGTGCAGATGCAAGTGCCGCAGCAACTTGAGCTTGAACGAGAGCCTCTAGCTGGGCTTGAGTCATGTTAATTCGTCCGGCCATTGATCTTAACATCAAAGGCAACATAAGTGAGAAAGGTTCGCGAATAGTGCGATGACAGAAGAGTAAGCACATAGATGTTCTTAAGCAATAACAAGTAGTGAGCAAAGTAACGTAAGCATACTACGAGCAAGGTTCTATGCAATTCTAGCATGTAGGCAATAAACATAAACCTTATTACCTAGGATGTCGAGTCTTGCACGTGGAGCGAAGCGTCGTTGTGGATCGTTGAGAGCACTGTTCTGGTTATAGTCTGGTTTTAATAAAAATGTTTTCCCATATTAAAACCAAGTTCTCTATAACCAATGGCTCTGATACCAATCTGTCACACCCCCAAAATCCACCTGCGGAGTATCACCGCTTGGGAGCGTGACTGACCAGGATCAAGCCACCAATCATATTGAACATGTAATTAATACCAAAAATAATAAATGTAAACCAATCATTCAATACGATAGGTGTTCAAACATAATCATAGTTTCAAAGTATAGCGGAAGCATAAGTACGAAAACCCAAATGTGTAACATAAGTTCAATAAGTTTCAAAACATAATCCATGCTCCACAACGACCTGCTCCTCCCTGTGCAAGCTCCATAAGTATCTAACGACCTGCAAGGCATGTAACAGAGGTTCAACAACTAGTTGAGCGAGTTCACAGTTAACAGTTCAGTAATAGTATAGTGTGAGTAGTAGTATGTTCGTTCGTTATGTCATGTATCGTATTAGTTTCCATCGCGGCCTCCCAGGCAGGTATGCGAAGATATTAGGGGATGTTCATCCCGAGTATCCTAGACTAGGTTTACCTGTATCGCGGCCTACCAGGCAGGTGTGCGAAGATTAGTAAATTCCAGTTCGCGGCCTTCCAAAGGCAGGTGTGCGAAGTCAGTCATAATATCGCGGCCAACCCTTGGCAGGTGTGCGAAGATCAGTTCAATAAGTGTTACTAGTCTAGTCGTATTCTTATCGTTAGGTTCTATCAACTGAGTATGTACAATAAAGTAATCCAATCCCATTCCCACCCTGGGAACCCCATGCCTTGGCTGTGTGAACTCACCTTGGTTTGCTCGGTATGTTATTGCTTCTAGAGTTAATTAAATGTATGGGTCCGCTACACACGACCTAGGATGCATTGCACGCGATTCGATGTAAGTGTTACATTCAAGTAGGGTTTACATGTTACTTATGTCTAAACAGTTGTGATCTGTGTGAGGGTTGTGTACAGAATGAGATGATAGGAATTGTTCGCACATATAAGATCATGTAGTACCAATCAATAGCATATAGTCACATATAGTACATGCAGTAAGCTTTAACTGTTTGTCCTAAACTCAGGCTACACTTCACTTATAAAGTTCAGACAACATCATTCAAATCGTGTGCTCATCATCATCAACTTCGTTATTGATTATTAGCAGTTTAATATAATCACTTTCTGCATGCATATCAAGAAACCATATATATATCATTCAATATTCGATCATCAGAGCAATCAAATCATCATTCTAAATGCATTACATCAATACTAGATTATGAACCTCGGACCAAGAGTTGTTGTAAAGGTCGGACTAAGGAGCTCCCCCCCTTTAAACTCGGACAGGGGAGTCCCTTACAAAAACTCGGACAAAGAGAGGGGGTTTAAACATCGGACCAAGAGATCCATTGAAGAAAGCTCGGACCACCTATGGTCATGAAACTCGGTCCCAATTGCTCTTACAAAACTCGGACCACACTAATGAATCAAACTCGGACCATACTTAATGAATGAAACTCGGACCATCATGCCCTCATTAAACTCGGACCCCTTGTGGTTTCATGAAACTCGGTCATATGTTACACATAAAACTCGGATAGAACTTGAATAATAAACCTCGGACTCCATTATAATCAAAAAGGTCGGACAGTTAAGAGTCATTACAATATTCGGACAAAGCTTCATAACAAAACTCAGACTATTTTTCTTGGTTACAAACTCAGACAACATGTGCATACGAAATTCGGATGAAACACAACTCATGAAACTCAGACAAGTTCATTCATTCGTTTCTGCATCATAACAGTTACATTTTTCTTGGTTTTTAACCCTAATATCATACACAGTGACGGCAGAATCATAATCAATCCGCGTATGATCAACAATAATCAACCTATAATCATTACAGGAACCATCTATCCATCAAACAACTAATCATCATCATCAATAAATTCAGAATCAAATCGAAATCACAGCCTATCACATGAAGAACTAGGGTTTTAACATCAATCAATCAATCAACAATTAACATCAAACAATGATTAAACAATTACCTTGATTCGATTCTAGATGGATTGGCAATCAAACTTGATGCAAAGGACTTGTGAATCCAAGAATGAGAAGATGGTTGTAGAGAGGATTAGGGAATGTGGGTGTACGTGTTTTGATTCTTGTGATGATTAGGGAATGATTAGTGAAAGAGATTAGGGTTAAGTATGGTTTAATTTTCACTAATTACTCTATACACCCTGAATTATTATATTTTACACAAGCATACCATCTTACAAGCATTTCACAGTTTCACCACCAAGTTCACATAATTGACAAGTCTATCACAATTAATCAAACAACCATGCACAATCACACAATACGATTTATTGCATCAACACGTATATCATTCCATAGCAATCAATTGTGCAAATAATTAACTACACGAACAATGAACGTGCAATAAATGCGAAATAGAAATCTTGGAAATTCGAGTTGTCACAAAGGTGAAGATCTTCTGTTGGTACAAGTGTACGTCGATGACATTATCTTTGGTTCTACCGATGATAAGTTATGCAAGGAATTTGAAAAGGTGATGCAAGATCGATTCGAGATGAGTGCGATGGGTGAAATGACGTTCTTCTTGGGTTTGCAAGTTAATCAGTCTGAATCTGAAATTTTTATCCATCAAACCAAGTACGTCGGAGACATCTTGAGCCGGTTCCAGATGTCCGATTCGAAGCCAATTTCCACTCCTCTTCCGCAGAATCACGGGATTACTCCGGATGAAAAAGGGGAAGCTGTGGACTCTTCACTTTATCGTGCTATGATTGGATCTTTAATGTATCTCACCGCATCAAGACCCGACATTATGTATCCAACTTGTCTTCTCGCTAGATACCAAGTAAATCCGAAGGTCTCTCACTATGCTGCTGTCAAAAGGATTTTTCGTTATCTAAAGGGTTGCCCTGACACCGGGTTATGGTACCCTAAGGATGATAACTTCGATCTCAAGGCTTACAGTGATTCTGATTTCGGCGGCTGCAAGAAAGATGGCAAATCAACTACAGCAGGATGTCAGTTCTTAGGCAATCGCCTAGTCACTTGGCAGTGCAAGAAGCAGACATGTGTGGCTACGTCTACATGTGAAGCGGAATACATTGCTGCGTCTAGTTGCTGCTCCCAGGTTCTATGGATCCAACAACAGATGCGGGACTACGGTTTTGAATTCCTAACTACTCCTATTTATGTTGATAATGAAGCTGCTTTACAGATCACTAGAAATCCTGTACAGCACTCAAAAACGAAGCACATCGATATTAAATATCACTTCATACGTGATTGCTTTGAAAAGAGACTTATCGATGTGGTTCACATTCATACCGATCACCAACGTGCCGACCTTTTTACCAAAGCATTTGATAAATCAAGATTCGATTATTTACTTTTGGTAAACGGCATAAAGGTGAAGCAAGAGTAACCGACATCAGGAAATCGTTTTTGTAAATATTTTTCTAAAACCAAAAATCCAAAAATATGTTTTTAATTTATTTTATTTTTGAATTTTAGGGGGAGAAAGTTTCAAGAAAAATACAAAAACATTGAAAAACCACAAAAATACAAAAATATGTCTTTAATTTATTTACTTTCTGCATTTAAGGGGGAGAAAATTCAGAAAAACACAAAAACAATAGAAAATCAAAAATGAGTTTCTTGGTAATATAAGAGAAAATGATATTACATCAGAGGTCGGTTGAAACATGTTTCTAGAAATCAAAAGAAAAAGAAAATGATAAGTAGCTCTACTAATGATGTACCGGTAGACTCACGATCATTTTAAAGTATGCAGGAGATATAAACATAACGAACTGAAAACCGCGTGGGAACCGCTCATTGGCATATGGTCTTGGTACCGAAATTTCGTTTGATAGATTGCCGAGGTTCTGAGATATTCGGGGTTTATGCTGTTTATCATCTAGGTATCATGGTTGTTTCTATAAAAGACAAAGTCTAGTTCTTCCATGATACCATACATACGTGTACATATCTCATACTGCATTCGACCTCAATAAGTGATAAACAATCACATGTCCATACAAAATAAGTGATAAAATATCACATTTATCCGGGAGTCAAGTTCGTCTCTCTGCTGTACGGAAGTACTGACCTGTTCACGGACTTGCTCTTGTGCCCTCATGCATCGAAAATCAAGTTCCTCATCAATAAGTGATTCTATCACATAGGGCTTGTTTTCAACTCAAATAAGTGACTTGTTCACATGTTATATACGTTAAAAACGGATGATAAATGGTATACTCCCCAGTAAGATGAACTCTCGTGCATACCTTGATACGGGAATGTGTCGTGAGTGGATGAACACCGGTCGGTAAGTATAAATCATACCTTAAATGTATCTCATTGTATTATGATTACACTTGATCGCTGAGTTTAAGTGGATAACAATATCGGTAATTGTGGTAGAATACTTATCCGCGTCTGTAAAAGAATTTTAAAAGGAAATGTGTTTTGACAAAAGACCGCAAGCTGATATGATTCTCTTCGCTAGAAACTCGCAAAAATATTGTTTTGTTTGTACATATTTACTTACTGCTTAGTTTTATTGTCTTATTTTAAACAGTTTTGTCGTTTGGTGCATATCAGCACGACATTAGCGGTGATGTCGTTTGATAACATTCAAAGGATATTAAAATTGTTGTCTTTTATTTTATCAAAAATCCAAAAAGATTTTCAATTTAATATTATTTTTGATTAACTGATGTTGGTGCTCGATCCGATACCTGGCAAGCCGAGATACTTCATAAAACTAACCTTTGCAGAACTTTATAACGGACAACTTTTCAAAATGGTCATTTCTGAAAACCTCTAAATTTTTGAAGGGTTTGAATTGGAAATTCCCAAAAATCCAAAGTGTTGGTGGAAATCTGATCCTTCGAGGAAGCAATGGCCCTCGAAAGATCAGATGGTCAATGAAAGTCAATGAAAGTCAATCAACTCAGTCGAAAGATGAATTGGTCAACGAAGGATTTGACCAATTTGATCTTTCGAGCTGATGAGATCTTTTTGAAAGATGGAAAAGGTCGAAAGATATCTTTCGAGGATCTCCGCAAATATCTGGTATCCTTCGATCCAGATCTTTCAAATATCTGGCATCTTTCGATCCAGATATGGATCCTTCGACCCAAAGCTGATCTTTCGAGATACCTTTTCATCTTTCGAAAGGTCATTTATCCTTCGAGATGGTTCGACTTTCGAGGTCAGAGTATAAAAGGTGTCATCTTCTTCATTACATCATAACAGTTTCAAAATTCATCTCTCAAAAACCTCTGATTACCCCGAAACTCTGCCAAAATCAAAAACAAGTTAAAGTATCAGGATTTTTATATAACATTCGGTAGGATAATCCTGAATCTTTTAACAAACAACATTGTGAAATCCTCATTTGATCATGTTTATTACACTTTATTGTTCATATTTTCAGTTTATGTAAATCATGGATAAAATGTGTGTATATACTAGGTGTAAATATTGAAAGAATAGTGTTAGGTTTTTGATGATGATCAGTTTGTTCGGATGAAACATGAAATGATTAAACCTTGATGTCAAGGGTTTTGGTTTGGGTAAACAGAGCATGTTTGGGTTTTGGGTTGTGGTTATTATCCGGGTTGGTCTAAGATGTTGGTTGTTTTAGATGGTTTTTGATGTTGTTGTTGTCAGGTATAAAACATACATGAATCCCATTTAAAACTATCACCGGAAATAACTTAAAAATCCCACCGGAAAATATTCCGATGACCTGTGTTGCCGGAAATCAACACGAAGGATGTTGATTCTCAACCTCGAAAGAAGTGTTGCAAATATCTTTCGAATTGAGACTCGAAAGATGTTAAGCTTCTCGAAGGATTCATCCTTCGATTGATCAAACCTTTCGAATGATCAAGATATCTTTCAAATTCATGATTCTTTGAAAGATGATCCTTCGATAAGGAATTTCATCCTTCGAGGAAAGTAACATCTTTCGAACAGTCTATCATCCTTCGAGCCATGTTTCAATCATTCGATGGGTAAATGGCATCCTTCGAGGATTCAACACTTAGAATTTTTTCAAGAAATTGAAATTCTTCTAAGTATGAAATCCTTGTTGTCTGCTTGACTGTTTCTCATTACGTGTCTTTGTTTTGATGAACAGAAATGGCACCGAAAGTGAGGAAGGAGCGGGCAAAGCCAACGAAGAAGGAAAAATCTGAGGTTGAATCTATGTCTGAACCTAGACATAACATGGCTGCTTATTTACAACCGGAAGGCAAGACCAGTCCAGAATTCACGGGAATTATGGAGTACCTTCATCGCGCTCGTATCAACTATGCAATCACTACACAGCACACTGCTTATCAGTCTCATATCAAGGAGTTCTGGAATTCGGCTGTGGTTGAAACAGTGGAGAACAAGGAAGTGATTAGTGGATCAGTTGCTGAAAAACCCGTGGTGATTACAGAGAACACTATCAGAGCACGTTTGCAACTAGGAGATCAACCAGAAGATTCTACTTCTATTGATTTACAATGTCGGCGGGGCTTACTGATGAGGCTACGGTACAGCGACAATGTTCTTGCAAATCAGATCAACAAAAAGTTTATGCCGCTTCGATACAAGTTCTTATTGCATATCCTTATTCACTGCCTGAGCAACAAGCGATCTGGATATGATCTGTCGCCGATTGATTTAACGGGATTGTTTACGGCTCTGATTCTGAACAAGCCGTTCAACATATCGCGTTATATTTTCGACAATCTGAAGGAAAATGCTCGAAGGCCACTCCCGTCAGCAACCCAACGAACATCTACCAAGTTTTGGCTATATCCTAGATTTCTGCAGATGATGATTGATGATCAGATTCCTAATCTTCCTAAAGCTGAAGCAGATGTTCTACCTGTCAATCCGATGAATGAGCGTACACTACTGATCTTCAAGTCCATGTCCAACTATAAGGAATCGGATCCAATTAGAAAGCTTATTGGTCATCTCGATGTTCCGAACTACGAGGCACCGCAGAACAACAAATGGCGTCGAGCTGCGAGTGATTCTGATGATGAAGAGCCAAGGTTAATCGCTTTGGCTAACACGCAGCTCGGGGCTAAGCATGGAATCAAAGCATCAAGCAAGAGATATGCTGGCAGTTCTAGTGCTGCAGCTCATCTTGAAGTTGATGTTAATGTTGCTGCTGAAGAAGTTCAGGGAGTGTTTGCTGATCCTGATGCTCATGTTAGTGCAGGTGGTGATGGTAGTACTGTAGTTGGTGAGACAGGCGGTAGTGTAGGTGGAGATGGTGGTCCTGCTACTCAGTCAGGTGATGTTGCAACTGACAAGGGTAAAGGAAAGGTAGATGAGCCTAGGAAACTAGTGGATGACAGTAGTTCATCTTCTGAAGATGAAGGAGGTTCTGGTGACGATGGTTCGTCTTCTGAGGATGATAATCCTCCTCCTTCAGGGATGCGAAAGGTCTATGATAATCGCGGGAATCTCCGTTTTGAACGAATAGAGAAGACGGTTAGAACTGGAGAATCTGACAAAGATGAGGATTATATCCCTGCTGCTCCGGGTTTTATTAGAAAGAGGAAAGCAAAAAGACAGGGTACTCGTGCGTCAAAGAAAACGGCTGGTGATTCCTCTATTCCTGTTTCTATTCAGCTTTCAACTGCTCTAGAGCAACAGCTGCCTCCTGTTAGTGATCAACTGACTGCATCAGAGACGCTGGACCTGATGTCTTCTCCTCAGAGGTCTTCTGGGACGCGCACGGTGACTGTTGATCAACAGCCACCTGCAACTCCCGCCTCAGGTACACATGTCCGACCTCCTCTTGTTATTACTGGTCCCACAGGTGCTTCTGGTCAGGCTGGTCAGTCTGGCTCCTCAGGACCTGAGCCTTCGCGACCGACTCTGGTAGAGACTTTGTCTGTTTTATCTGAAGCTGAAAAGATTCAATTCCTGATTGAATAAGTCACTGAATTGGGTTCTATAGTCGGTCGGCATACAAGAACGATTGAAGAGTATCGTGTGCAGCGATCACAGGATGTGGTGGCACACAACACGCTGTGTTCAATTGTTAATGCTCAGAACCTCAAGATTAAGGAGCAGGCTCTGGAAATTGAAAGGTTGAAGGAAGCGAACAGGGCACATGACAGGGAGGTCGAAATAATGAAAGGGCATAGTACTGTGTTAGAGAATGAGGCGAAAGCGTTAAGGCAGAAACATAAAGAACTGGCAGATCGGTATAATAGTCGTGATGATAAACTAATAGAAGCCTTCAGGCCTGTGCACGCAAACTTCAAGAAGATTAATTCCAAAGTAGGTACGCTGTGGAATGAAAGATGCAATGCATTAGGCATCGTTCCCTCAAGGCGTGAGGATGACAAGGATGATGATGCAGCAAATCCGGATCAACCAGCTGCCTCAGGTTCCGGTGCAACTGCATCCGGTGCTGCAGGTGGGTCTGGTACATCTCACGATGCTCCTTCTGCTCCTTCAACAGCTACCACTGGCCCATCTGAGCAGACAGAAACACTAGAAACTTCTACAGGGCATGAGCATGTTAGTCTGGAACTAGAAACGTTTGCAGATCTCCCTGAATCCTCAGGTGTTCTTCAGTATCATCTAGTCACGGGTGAACTGTTAGAAGAGGGAGAACATGTTACTGAAATGTCTGATGAACAGGTACTGGCTCTGACAGAATTGGATGAAGTTGATGTGAGCATGATTGATGCTACTCCGTTGGTTCAGGACCAAACCGATTTCTCTACAATTGATGAAATCTTCATCGGTTCGGATCCTGAACGTCCTGTCTATGTTGGGCAAGATAATGCGAAGGTTAATGCTCTTGATGATGAGTATGTGGCAGAAAAGACAGCAGAATTTGCCAATCTTTCTTCAGATTCTCCGACAGCTCAAGAAAACCGTGAGAAGACTGTGAATGAATGGCGAGCGGATTTCCTAGCTAGGAATCCTCCTCCGCTCGCTCCGTTGGATCAGGTTAATTACATGAGTCTGGAAAAGAATCAGGCTCGGGGTCGTATCATTAGTTGGATGTTCGTTAAGGAACTTCACTGCATGGTCGTGAAACGAGAAAGTGGTCTTCAGTATTTTAGGACTCTTCTAAGCATTCTGTCACTTCCGTACTATGATGTTGCAGTTTTAGCTCAACTAGATGTTATCAATCGAGTCGAAGACAAGATGGTGGATCTGTTTGCAAAGAAGATCAGGTTGGAAAGAAGAAGGGGTTGGAAGGATCCGTTATACAAGCCGCAGTTTCCTCGATACGAGCAGATCAGATTTACACTTGATCCAGAAACAAACACTGCTCGATATCGTTTGGTTTATGATCCTCCAAAAGTGATGAAGAAGATACCTTTGTTGAAAATGAAGACTGACTTTCTAGGAAACTTTCGTTGCTGGGTCTATGATGCGGATACTGGAGAAGCCGTGATCTTATTCCGAGATAGTCAAGAGAACTTTCGAATAATAGATCCGATGTGGATTACTAACATGTCCAGGTCGGATATTGTTGTTCTTAAGGATCACGAGATCAACTACCTGGTTAGAGATCGTGAACAGGCAATGAAGTTTCAGAAGATGGCCTTGTACTGCTTCAATCTACTGGTTAATGCGGGAAGTGCATGGTCATCGCATCATTTGACAGTTGAAAGGACGTCCGAGACTTAAAGACACGAAGATCGAGACAAAGCTACAGCCAAGGGGGAGTTTGTTGGTGCACTTGTGTCTGTACTTTGTCTGTATTTTGTAATGTCATAAAACGATGTCTTTTGTTAGTCGTGTTTACGTCTTGTGTTGGTTTGTTTATGTGTTTGATTGTAAGTTTGACCAAGTCAACCATCCTCCTGGTTTGACTTGGCCAAACAGTCAACACTTAGTGTGTAATTTTGTTTGTGTTCGAAGGATGTCATCGAAGGATATTTATATCCTTCGATGACCTCGAAAGACAACCTTCTATGGATACAGATGGACCTCGAAGGATACATCATCCTTCGAGGTATGTATGGATCCTTCGGTATGATTCTGGTCGATAGATGATCTTTCGACCAGACTATCTTATCCTTCGAGCATGCAATCTGTTATGGGTATATATATACCATGTATGGTTTCACTTCACAGTAAGTCCAGAGAAAAGTCCTTTGATAGTGTGTGTGAGTGAACCAAGTCTTGTAGAGAGCATTTTCAGTTTGGTCAAGGGCTGTAACCGTGTCCACTGAAATACAAGAGAAAACTTTGATATCTTGCGTGTCTACTCTTTCTCTTTGTAGCTTGTGTTCTTATATAAACTACCGGTTTGCATTCTAGCTTGGATTCCGCACTTGCTAGAGTGTTAAACATAACAAGGATAAGGTTTAACCTCAACCTCCGAGGGACCTACATCTTGGAGTATAAAATTATTATTACAAACATAAGTGTCCAAAGTTCAAAAATAAATATACAGACTTGTTTGTAATAAAATCCACAGGCGGATCAAACATGTACAAAAGGAGATCAACAGCCTAATAGGCTTATGCAAAGGAGTTGCAAATTCCTCTTCTAGCATTACCGAGCAGCTTCCAGCCTATTTACGTATTTGCACCTGTAACTTAGTCTTTTAAAATACGTCAGTTTTCACTGGTAAATACAATCAACCGACACATTTTGAAAACATTTTCAAAATTGTTTTTATGTACACGATTATAACACCCGTCTAATTTTCTTGAATATAATAATAATTCCAAAACGTTTTAAATAAAACATGTTTAGTTAACATAGATTTCATACATCAAGTTCATAAGTAGCGAAAAGCTTAGTCAACTAAAGACTAAGTTAAAACATTCATAAGTAGCGAAAAGCTTAGTCAACTAAAGACTAAGTCCACCCCCCTTAAAAAGGGTTTCGTCCCCGAAACCGAGTTACGTACCAAACAACATAGGGTAGAGCCGTTGCATTTCTTCTTCGGATTCCCATGTGGTATCCGCACCCTTCCTGTGTTCCCACTTAACCTTCACTTGGTTGATCTTTTTGTTTCTCAAACTCTTCACTTTAAGATCTAGAATTGTAATTGGCTTTACCGCATAGTTGAGACTGTTATCCACCTCGATATCATCGTAGTGGATACGAGTAGTTTCATCTGCTAAACATTTTCGGAGATGTGACACGTGGAATGTGCTATGTATTCCACTCAACTCCTCAGGTAGCTCGAGACGGTATGCTACCTTACCAACCCGTTCAATGATTTCGAATGGCCCAATAAACTTTGGGCTCAATTTTCCTCTTTTTCTAAACCGAATTATCCCCTTCCACGGCGATACCTTCAACATTACCTTATCGCCCACTTGAAATTCTATTGGCCTCCTTCGTTTATCCGCATACGATTTTTGTCGATCCTGGGCTGCTTTTAAGTGAGTGCGGACCAAGCCGATTTTCTGATTCGTAGCTCGGATTATATCAGTCTGGGCTAGCCCTCGCGGACCAACTTCTCCCCAACAAACCGGGGTTCGACACTTTCTACCATATAACATCTCGTATGGGGCCATTTTAATACTCGCGTGATAGCTGTTGTTATATGAGAATTCGACCAAGGGTAGATGGACATCCCAACTGCCCCCAAAGTCGATAATGCAAGCACGCAACATATCTTCCAACGTTTGTATTGTTCTTTCACTTTGCCTATCCGTTTGGGGATGGTAAGCAGTGCTAATGAACAGCTTGGTTCCCATTTGCTCTTGGAAACCACGCCAAAAATCCAAAGTAAACCGAGTATCTCTGTCGGACACAATGGATATCGGTACCCCCTGACGCGCCACGATTTCATTTGTGTACACTTCTGACATCTTTTCAGACGTATAAGTCTCACGGATCGGAAGGAAGTGAGCACTCTTTGTTAATCTATCCACGACTACCCATATAGCATCAAAACCACGGCTGGTTTTGGGTAGTTTGGTCAACAAGTCCATTGTAATTTGTTCCCACTTCCAAACTGGAATGTCTAATGGTTGCAACTTACCGTATGGTTTCTGATGCTCTGCTTTGACTTGTAAACAAGTCAAACACTTCTCTACATATTTTACAATATCTCTCTTCATCCCGGGCCACCAATAATTTTGCTTCAAATCGTTATACATCTTGGTCGCCCCCGGATGTATCGAATAACGAGATTTATGGGCCTCGTCAAGTAGAAGTGCTTTGGCTCCACATGTATTTGGAACCCAAATTCTCCCAAATCGAGTTTTCAATCCTTGGTTACCATCCTCCAAGTCTTTTAACTGCCCTACTATTCTTTCCTTTTTCACATTCTCTTCCTTTATTGCTTCTATTTGAGATTTTCGGATTTGGTCAAGCAATCCCGATGTCACAATTAGTTGCATCGATCGGACTCGAATAGGCGCATAATCTGTCTTTCAGCTCAACGCGTCCGCCACCACATTAGCCTTTCCGGGGTGGTAATGTATATCACAATCGAAGTCCTTGACAGTCTCTAACCACCGCCTCTGCCTCATATTTAATTCCTTCTGGTCAAAGAAATACTTTAAGCTTTTGTGGTCGGTAAAGATAGTGCACTTTACCCCATACAAATAATGCCTCCATATTTTCAAGGCAAACACCGCTGCCGCTAACTCAAGGTCATGCGTAGGATATCTCTTTTCATGAGTCTTCAGCTGCCTTGAGGCATAGGCTATAACCTTGCCTCGTTGCATCAAAATGCAGCCAAGCCCCGAAGCGAGGCATCCGAGTAAACTACCATATCATCCGTTCCATCCGGTAACGACAATACCGGTGCTTGGGTCAGTTTTTCCTTAAGCGTTTGAAACGCCCTTTCTTGGTCCTCGCCCCAGATAAACTTTTCTTCCTTGCGGGTTAATTTGGTTAATGGCATAGCAATTTTGGAGAAATCTTGTATGAATCTCTGGTAATAACCCGCAAGCCCTAAAAAGCTTCTGATTTCCGAAGGATTCTTCGGTGGACTCCATCTCGCCACAGCTTCTATTTTCGACGGGTCTACTAACACCCCGTTTGCATTAATGACGTGCCCGAGAAATTGCACCTCTCGTAACCAAAAGGCACATTTCGAAAACTTTGCATACAATTTTTCTTTTCTGAGTGTCTCCAATACTTCACGCAAATGTCTTGCATGTTCCGCTTCATCCTTTGAGTATATTAGAATGTCGTCAATAAATACTATCACCGACTTATCTAGCATAGACTTGCAAACCCGGTTCATGAGATCCATGAAAGTTGCGGGTGCATTTGTTAACCCAAAGGACATCACAAGGAATTCGTAGTGTCCGTACCGCGTACGGAAAGCCGTCTTCGGTATATCTTCCTCCCTGACTCTCAACTGATGATACCCCGATCTAAGGTCGATCTTGGGAGTGGATATCGATTTTTCACCGTGAGTTTGTTCAACTCCCGGTAATCGATACACATACGCATACTCCCATCCTTTTTCTTCACAAACAGCACTGGTGCGCCCCACGGAGATACACTTGGGCGAATAAACCCTTTGTCGAGGAGATCTTGAATTTGAGACATTAATTCTTGCAACTCTGAGGGTGCGAGCCGGTACGGCGCCTTGGCCACGGGTTTCGCGCCCGGAATCAATTCGATTCCGAACTCTACCTCCCGTTCTGGCGGTATTCCCGGTAGGTCTTCCGGAAACACGTTGGCATATTCACGTACCACCGGTACGTCTTCAATCCTTAGTGATCCCTTGTCTGGTTCGTTTGCGTATATCATGAATGCCCTACAACCGTACCTCATGAGCTTGTAAGCTTTTATCATTGAGCACATAACATGTTTACCCTCTTTCTCGCCACGTATGATAACCGATTTCCCACTTGGAGATGTTAATTTTATCTCCTTGCGGAAACACATGATTTTCGCATGATGTCGGGATAGCCAATCCATCCCGACCACTACTTGGAATTCTCCCATGGACATAGGAATTAAGTCTATTGGATATTCCTCATCGTCTATGCTTATCTTGCAATCTCGACATATATCACACACAAGGAAGTTTTTGTTATCACCTATTTCTACTTCTAATGGCATAGGTAATTTCGTTAGTACAAAGGAAGGATGTCGAATACGTCCATGTGAAATAAAGGATTTATTCGCACCCATATCAAATAACACATGTGCAGGAATTGAATTTATGTCAAATATACCTGAGACCACATCGGGCTCCGTTTTCGCCTCCACTGCTGTTAACTGGAAGGATCTTGCTTTTGCTTTTGGTGCCTCTGTGTGCGTACTCTTGTCATCCTTCTTTCCGACCAACTCCGGGCACTCAGATTTCTTGTGACCCGGCTAATAACATTTGTAGCACACCGACACTTTCCCCGGGCACAACGCAGCCGTGTGCCCTGTCTTCCCACAAATAGGACACGGCTTGTCCTTAAATCGACACTCACCCTTGTGTCCCTTCCCGCACACTTTACAACTTGGCGTACTGCTCTTTCCTTCTTGTTTCTTCGATGAGTCAGTCATGCGTGCCTTTTTCGTAGGGCTTGGATTAACCTCTTGTGCCCTTCTTTCACCCCTTTCAATTTGTTTCTTTAACTCTATTTCTCTTTCTCGAGCGGCGTTTATGATTTCGGTGAGGGTTTCGTATTTTGAGGGAGTCATGAACTCCCGATACTCCGCGCTTAGCATATTATAATAGTAATACACCTTTTGTTCTTCGGTTGTCACCAATTCATCACAAAACCTTAGTTTGTCGAGAAAGATTCCCGTGATCTTGTCAATAGATTCGCCCTTCTGTCTAAGCTGGATAAATTCTTCTTTGATCCAATTGATAACTGCTTTGGGACTGTGATGTTTAAGGAATGGTACCTTAAACTCGTCCCATGTCATCGCCTTCGCCTCTTCGCTACCAATTTCCTTTTTCTTATTATCCCACCAGTCTTTTGCTTGGCCCCTCAGTTGACCCGTGCCATAAGCTACGAAGTCACTTGTATCACAGTGGGTTCTCTCGAACACCCCTTCAATATCACTCAACCATCTTTGACACACTATCGGATCCACTTCTCTGTGATAGAGTGGCGGTTTACATGCCATAAACTCTTTGTATGAGCAACCCTTGCGCTCTACAGATTTTTCCTTAGCTACACCAGCATCATCTTCCAATTTCTTAATTCTTCCATCAACAACTGATAATACCGTATTTTGAATCTTATCAATAAAACCGGATAAGCTATTTTCGATTGCCTTTCCTACTTCCTCGGCAATCACTTCTCTCATTTGCTCGGTGACTCTTGGCACCGCTTCTTCATTTCCCTTATCCGTTATCTTTGAAACTGAAATGTTTACATTTAAACGTTAAACATTTCATTTATAACTTTGCTTCTTTTGTTTTGGTTTAGTCAAGTTCTCAACTTGCTTTAACCGTTCAACTTTGGTGCACTTCCCGGGTTTGAGTGTGTTAACACACTCTTCCCATGCACTTCAGTTCCTTTCTCATTCATACATAAGACATAATTTGTTAACATAATAAGTTAATTCTTACCGGACGATTGATCAAGCTTGAACCGAACACTTTGTTGACAACCTTAAGCTCTGATTACCAACTTATAACACCCGTCTAATTTTCTTGAATATAATAATAATTCCAGAACGTTTTAAATAAAACATGTTTAGTTAACATAGATTTCATACATCAAGTTCATAAGTAGCGAAAAGCTTAGTCAACTAAAGACTAAGTTAAAACATTCAAAAGTTGTTGGTTAATTGTTTACAATCCATAAACAAAGTCTATTAAGAATTAAACTAATGCGGAAGCTTGTGGATAGTGTTCGGTTCTTCAAAAGCTAGCTCGATCATCTTCCGGTTAGTTCCAACATCACCTAAGGTCAAAACCACAACAAATATTAGTTTTATTAAAGCTACAATGGGTATAACCAAGTTCTAAGGGTCAAACAATCAAGAAAATAAAATTTTCCCGGATCAGGAGGCGTCGCGTGACGCCAAGGGCCTTGGCGTTATGCCAAGCCCTGTTTTTCACAGAATGTTCGTTGTTGCTGGTGCTGTACATTCCCAGCTCCAAGTATTTTCAATCCTAACTTCAAATCCCCATAACTTTTGTTCCGTAAGTCCATTTTTAGTGATTCTTTTTCCTACACGAACGTATTTAAATTACCGACGTGTCTACCATAATTATTTTCCCAAAAATTTGGTTTACGAACTTAGTCACTAAAAGCTCTATATGAATATTCGACCCACTTTATTTACACAACTTTGCTACCATACACTAGCATCTTTGAGGCGTTCTCACCCAACATCCGGGGCTTGACACCACTCGCATTTCCTTGCCAATTTCCATGGCTTAATGCACTCGTGCTTGATGTCGCTTTTGCTAAGTAATTAGACATCAATGTTACAATTTACACCATTATCCGACCCGTTGGCTCATCTTATGGAATTCCTCCAATGTGATGCCTACCAAACGGTTCTTTACCAATTTAACTATATTGGTTCAAGTAACAATCATGGTCACTATTGTCGTGACTCCTCTTATAACATCTATTCAACCCGTTGACTATCTAGTGAAAACATCACTTTCTTAACAAGTCAAACCCAATCCCAAGTCTTTATATTGACCCATTTGATGTTCAAGTGAACTACGCCACTTTAGAATGCATCAAACGCATCCTTAGCGCTTCAATTTCATATATATACATTAAACTCAAACAAAAATGCACAATTTAACGAGACTAAAGTCACGTACCTTTAAAGCACTCCTTTTCCACGTGTATCTCCTCCGGCGTGTCCGCTCGACGTCCCGGATTCCTTGCCTAAAGAGTTCAATTTACAACAAGTTTAGAACTCTTTCTTAAGCTTTAACGTATCATTTTCTTAACACATTCAAATCTGCGGTTTTACCAAACCTTTAACATTTTGACCCTAATTTAGGCGTTTCATCGAACACCTAGCGGGTCAAATTTCTACATGATCTAAACCAATTTCATGACTTGAAATTATCATCCATATTAACTTCAATTTGACAACATACACATATTTTAACATCAATAATTTTAGGGATTACCTCAAAATTACAATTTACACTAGGCAAGAAATCTTAATCCTAGTGTTTATCAAGTTCTACTAACATATTAATCACCCACTATGGTGATTTCGATCCATACAAACATCATGCAGGGATTTGACAAGAATTTGTCTAGGGTTTGTCCCCAAACCCTATATCATTCCCAATTTCATGTTTACAATCACCTAACTAAGCTTAACATTCAAATTTCAATCATATGCAAGAATTTGGATTGAATCAAAACGACCTAATTTGACATACCTTATGATCCCTTTGCCGAGGTGATCACAATTCTATGCTCAGATTTCGATTTCTAGTTGATTTAGGCCTTCAATTTGTGAATTTTCTTGTGAATTAGGGTTTGAAAGTGTGGGTGTCGCCCCTGGGGGTTGTTCTGGTCGATCAGGCCTCTCTAAAATGAGGGGTTTGATTTTTGTTTTACTATTTTAGTAAATTAAGTTCAAGTTTTGACAATATTGGCCCCTCAACTTATTTAACATAACTTTTGTTGTTTTAACCCCATTGTAAGTTATTTTTAGACTCCTTAGTTAACTAAGTTAAAATTTTCTAGATGATAAATTCTCATTTATTTAAACTTTATAATTCTAATATAAAGTTTTATATTTTCGGGGTGTTACAACGATGGTACATATAATTTTCATAAATAACTTGGGATAAACTATTTCACATGTTATCAGTTTTACAAGCTTGACAATACATATGGGGCCTAGTATGAAAACCGAGACATAGACATGATTAACCGACACACCACTTATTTCCTTATTAGGAATACCCATATTGGGCAAAACCCATATTGGGTTATAAAAATCATTTTAATAAAGCATTAGCATCTATCAGGTGTATGCCTACACCCGTGCTTAGGTCGTGGCCACTTACAATTAAACGAGCCGAGAATATCCAGGACACGGTCGTATTAACCCCCAATGTTTAAATCAAAGCAATACGAATTAAAACGGATTATTTGAATTCTCGACACATTAGTCTTCGATCCTATATCTGACCATGCAGTAATAATTTACCGTACCCCAAGCCCGTATAGGGAAAATAGGTTAAGAGTATTTACCTGAGCTAATACTTGTATTATAAATGCAAGATTTATAAATAACTCAGCCGTATTCAATTAAGTAAGAGTAGGTAGCAATTTACTGGAGGGCTCTAGTCTGGAATGATGGTATAAATAACCAATTAGAATGCTAACAGGTCTTATTCAAGTCGTAGACTTAGACGGGCTAGCTTAAAATATTGAAAACGGTACGATACGCTTGATTAAGCGATGACCGGAATAGAATGTAGTTTAAACCCGACAAGTACTAAGACTTGTATAATATGGGTAAACTATTAACATTTTGGAAACTGAGATAAAAATGATAAGGTTAAGCCCGTTTCGGTAAGCTTATGTAAACTAGTTACATAAGCCTAACCGTACGCGTATAAAGGATGACGGGTAACCGGATGAGTCATTAACAAGTTCTATATGCCAATATACTTTAAACAAGTTATAATATCAGTAGGATATCAGCTTGTATGCCCATTAAGGTTTTAAAATCAAACTATGCCTCATAAGGGCGTTTTGGTCATTTAGTGACGTATAAAAGGAACTTGCATATAATCTAATGTTATGACCATAAAAATTCTGTAAAAATACTTAATTTGTGATATAATATCATAGGATATCAAACATATGTGTGTTTTATAGTATAAGACCAAACTATACACCGTAGGGGCATTTTGGTCATTTCACACATATTTTGCAAGCTTATTTGGGAATCTGAGTTTATAACATGTACCTAGTGTAAAAATATTTTAATTAAGATATAAAATCAGTAGGTAACAAGTTTTGGTTGATAAATATGGTTTCAAACCATATTATGCGCCAAAAGGGCGTTTAAGTCGTTAAATGACGTAATTTCCGATCTTTTGCAAAACAAAAGTTATGCCCAGGTTTATATTGTTGAAATATGTTATTTATCATAACATAATATTAGGTAAAAGGTTTTGTATAAAAATTATGATTTAAAACCATGTTAAGTGCCAAAAGGGCATTTTCGTCATTTAAGGACATAATACAAGAACTTGTACATAAACTCAGATTATAAACTAACTTGGTATCCCAAATAACTCTAATTATGATATTATATCACTAGGTAGTGAGTTTTATATGAGAAATTATGTTTAAAACCATTCTATGTGCCGAAAGGGCATTTCAGTCACTTTAAAGCATAATTTACGACATTGTGTGAAAACTCAGTTTATGATCAGTTTAATAACATCAAATATGTTAAATAAATTAACATATCAGTACATAAGTCATTTGAAGTTCATTAGTGATTAAAACCTTATTATTTGCATAAAGGGCAATATAGTCAAAGTGTGGCATAATAACGAAACTTGCATAAAACTTAGATTACTATTATGATCATGTAATATAACCTCAGAGGATTATGCTATATTAAATTACGATCATAATAGAACCTTAATTCAGTAGCAAACTATTCTAAACCAGGTCAGAGTCGAGAGTCAAAGCAGAAGTCAAACTTCGCGACTTTCGGTTGGGAACCGAGCCTAGTACTAGAATTGATGAGCCGAACATGTTTACACATGTTCTAATAATTATTACCAAGTTGTTTAAGTGTTAAAACATAATTTAGAACATGTATAAACTCAGATTATGATTATTTCAAAATCTGCCCAGCTTGACTTTTTAAAACAATAAGTTTGACCCGTCAATTAACCAAGCATACGTGATTTTCAGGAGATGCCCTTTTAAGGGATTAACACCTACCTAATTACAATCATGTAGCCATGTTCTTCTTGAACAATGGCTGGACCATTAAGGTCTAAACCGAAAGTCAAAGCGTTTATCGAAAACGTTTGACTTTTGGCTTTAAAAAGCCTATAAACGAAAATAGAAAAGAAGGAACACTTACAAGTGATCCACTGATGAAATAGAACTCAAATGGAAGCTCCCAATAGCTGGGAATCTCCAGGAGATGAGAGGAGAGTGAAAGAAGAAGGTGCAAGTTCAAAAGAAAGAACATGGCACCTATTTATAGCAACTGGAGGATCATTGTGATCATTCCAGGTGTTATAAGAGCTTAGGAGATGCATACAAATGTCCCATAACGTGTCTAATACAAGCATGCAGCCCAAGGTTTTGTTTTGGAGGATTATGGCAGCTTGGAGTGGCCACCAAGCAAAAATTTCGAGCTGGTGAGGGTATGGCTACCCGCGACAGACAAGTCTAAACCTGTCGCGCCCCGTCGCGACCCAAAATAACTTTGCAAGTTTGGCAACTTTGGTCCCTTAGCCTTAAAACTCTTATATATTTTCATAAATGGCATGATTAGCCCCTCATGACCAATATTTGGCACACCCGCGGTTTGTTTAAAGGGTCACTCAGAGGTATAAATTAACATGTTGACGCCTTTAGTCCTCCATATTCACAGACTTTCATATATTTTCATAAACGGTTCCTCTCGTCCAACAAGTGGCTCATTTGAGAATACGGACACCGTAAAAGGTCACTCAGAGGCATAATTTAAGCATGTTGACACTTTTAGTCCCTCCACATTCATACTTTCATCGTTTGGCAAATATAGTCCCTCCTAGCCAACATTAGGCATAATTAGGAATAGGGACACATGTCAATACATTATTGGACACGATTTTACGAGGTGTTACACCAGCCAATAATCATGTTGAACCAAATATTTAAAATTATAAAAACATTACTAACAACATGATTAGCGATCAAGATTTAATTGTCAAAACACCGTTTAAGTTGTAGAGGAAATAAAGTAAAAATCCCAACAAGAATTTAAAAACCACAAGTTTAATAAATATTTTAAAACATAAAGTTTAACGAACCACACCACTCTTGCAGTTGCAACGTCTGTCCCAGCTGTACCTACTGACCTGCGAAGCATGCAACTACGTGTCAACAATGAAGTTGGCGAATTCACAAATTTTAGTTAAGCAAAAGTAAAGTTCACAACTGTTTTTGGTTTATGTATGACTTGGGTAGCTAACCCTCATCAAATGACTAAACTGTGTACCGAATGCTGATGTTTCGTTTGTGCCCTCATTATGTCTATCAACGTTAATGTAAAAGTGAAGGTTAAAAGTTCACGACCGGCTCCCAACACGGTGTGAGGTTTGTCAAACCTAATAGCGCTATCAACTAATACCTCGCGTATGCCTCCCCAGAAATCTAATCGGTAAAAATGTAGGGACTTTCATGATAGAGTGTTCGTTTAGTCCAAGTGTACTACTCCACCTCCAGTGGATAGTTTGTTAAGTGGTTCCCACTAGGAACGTGCGCGTAGCCCCAAACCAGGGCTGCCGTAAAAAGTGTTGTTCCAAACTAGGAACGCATGCTTTTGGAAAAGGTTGTGAACTCACCTTAGTTTGCTCGGTAGTAAACGTGAAAGGTGATCAGGAATGGCCAATCTCTTCCTGATATGTTTACCATTTCAATTAATTTAATTCATGTAATCCTACACGTAGTCTAACACATAGCAACAGAATCACGTTTGACATACAATTACCCGTTCGTGTAAGTAGTGCATGTGATCATATTATTCAATATAACACATTCGTTGACATCCGCTAATGTTTCTAATAACACTTAACACCTTGTTGTAACATGTATGTGACGTGGGCGCGACTATACACATTTATTTACAGTATTTACAATCACACCCAGCGTAACTTGGTGTTTTAAATTTATAAAAATGGTTTATACCTTAACATTAAAACACACACAACAAAGGACAAGTGTATCCCGTCATATATGCAACAAAGTATTGGTAAGAGCCAGATATCGATCCATGGAACACGGGCGTTATAATGTACTAAATCTTTGTCATTATTTTACCAGATAAAAAGATAAGTGAATGATTGTTTTAACTAAGTTATCTAAAACATGAATGTACTAATATCTTATTTCACAAACAACTTAAACATGTTATCTATCAGATATGTCACAAAAGCACTTAATCAATTTTCCAATTTCGAGACAGTTAGTCATCCGCTAGGAGTTTTCTAACATGATGATTCTTCGGAAAGTTAACGCGATAAACACACGTTACCCACCTAAACTCATTCATTAGCGAGTTATTGATATTCATTCACGTGAACCTTTAAAGATAGATTAGTCACCCGCTAGGAGTTTTCTAACCTCACTTATCAAAGAAAGCAATACAGATGGTCACAATACAGCCACGAGGATAAGCATTTAAGTAGATCATATAACAACATATTTCACCTTTACAAGTCTTGAACACAAATCTACCATGTCAGCAATTTCAGACCAAAACTACTAAACAAGGATCATAAACCGCATGCAAGAACATGTAATCAACACCATATAATTCGTTAGAACCCTTACGTGCAAGAAAGCATTCCTAATCAAAATAAGATATATCTTAGATAAAACCAATACCCCTCTCGAGTCTCATGGTGTAAACAAGTTTACAAACAAGTGATTAATCAAGAAATAGTTACCATCCCACTAACCACAGATTCATATCCAAAATAATCAAACATAATCGGGAATTCAACATCAATGAAACGTTCATTATATAATCATGAAGATTCAAACATGAAAAAGTACTCAGTTTCATATAAATAAGATTACAACATAAAGATTTATTCAAGAAACAAGTTTATAACTACTATTACATAAACTACATTAAACATAAACTAACATCAGCTCATAACTTGCAAAATGATCAGAATACATGTTCAAAAACAAGGAATCGAACCATAAACAAGCAAGGAATTGACGGGTTGGATCGGTTATGCTTCCACTCGATCTTTAAGCTTCAAATTGGTCCGATCAGGACTGCTTCGGAACCCAGAAATCGCCCAGAAACATGGAGAAAAACCCAGCATTTTGATCAGTAGCGAATGCTGCTATTTATAGGCAATTTTCAGTTTGGCACGACCGTGCCGATGGGTCGCACAACTGTGCGGTCAGGCCTTGTCGGGTGACGTCATTTTCTGCGATCCCGGGTCAGCCAAGTGGACTAGTGGACAGCTTGACTAGGTCACTAGATCGGCACGGTCATGCGACTAGTCGCACGGTAGTGCGAGGTCATCAGAATCGTGATCAGAAAGTATGGTCCAGGTGGTGCACGGGGGTGCGGTTGGCTCGCACGGCCGTGCGGTTCGAGTAATCAGCGGCACCATGAGTCGCACTGATAGTGCTTCCGAGGTCGGAGGTCTCGCACGGTAGTGCGGTCAGATGGCACGGTAGTGCCACACCTGGCAGTCATCAGAATTTTGTCCGTTTTATCAGAAACGCATCAGAATTTGCCCGTTTTCATCAGATTTGTCTTTTGTTCTTCGTTTAAGACCTGAAAATATAAAAGTACCAGATATGCTACCTAAACATCGCGGTTTTGGTCAAAAATGCTTAAAACAGAAGTGTTTTGGGGTATAAAAACATGTATAATTTAACGTATATCAGTATGCATATTTAAAACAATTACATTCACTTTCAACACATTGTAGTTTCACATCAGATTTTAGGCAGTTTTCTATAATTTATTTAAAATACTAAACGAACTCAGAAAATTATGATATTTTAACACAACATGCCATTTAGTTCACTAATACTTGTAGTTTTCTCATGCCCTGAATACTTACAGAAAAATCAATAAAAATCAATCTTTACACCTAGGTCTGATTTATAACATTCTGATGACAGTTTACGCCAAAAATCATTTAAAAATCCTCGTTAAATCTTTTAACAAAATTCCAGTGGGATATTTTCAATACCTCATGGAACTATCTACAGTAAAAATTTTAGGTGATAACTCAATTCCTACATTGGGTTATGACATTCGTAATGGGCTACAAATTCTGACAAGAAACGCAGCCTGGACTTGTGTTACGAAATAATTCATTTAAAATATCAAAAGATGTCAGAAAAATGTAATTCTAGTGGAGTTTGAAAGGTATTTCCTGGAACTAAGTTATAGGTTCAAGAAAAATTAATTTTTGATAAAAGTGGCCTGGTTACAGCCGATTAAAGTCGGCTGTAACTTTCTGGACATAACCTGTTTTCACATATCCTTTTATAAAACGAGTTTATTGGTTTCTTTACCATGCTTTGCAACTATATAAACACCTTTACATCATTCATAGCTGGTTGTATGTTATTTTATATCAGATTCATCATACTAAAACATCAAGATCATCAAGATTATCAAACCCTAATCAACCTATATGTGTCTATGCATACCTAAATAATAATACTAATCATCATACTTGATTTTCATGAGTTCTAGACTACAAGTTAATCATCATAACATCAAGAACTGGGAATATACACAAACACAACCATGATAACCTGATTTAACAATCGAAAACATGCAAGTATACTTATGACTATGAGTAAAATCATAGATGTAGATACCTAGCAATGAAAAGAGAGTGGAGTAGAGCCTTGATCTTCGTCTACAGCAGCGAAAGAGGAAAAGCAGGTATGATGTGTGCAAGTTAGGGTTTGGGGTTTTTGAGAGTGTTATGAAAACATGCAATCTACGTAATTTTAACAACTTGATTGGGTCGGTTTAGTTACTTGGGCCGCAAGTAACAATCGAACAAGTGGGGGTGTTTGGGTCAAAGAATGTTACACGTAAACATGGAAGTGTTGGGGGTGGTTTAGGATTGAGAGCTTGGGCTTGGCCGAACCCACTTAGGCCGCACTTTACTTGGGTAGCGATTTAGAGGGTCTAAGTGTGGGCCGCAGGTTAGAGTTAAGGGGTAAAGGGGTAGCGATTTGGGTTTTATTTATTGATGGGCCGCAAGTCTAATGGATTAACTTGGGCCGTAAAGTGATAAAGAACATGAGCCACAACTGGGCCACAAGAAAGTGGGGTTGGGCTTCAATCGCAAAGGTTTGAGTCGGGCCAAAAGAACAAAGTTTGGTTTCGATTCTTTCGTTATGTATAGTAATGTGTAGATATAGCTCGTTCAATATTTATATAAATAAGTTACTTTACAGTGAGTTATGTTGAAAAAGTAAGGCGTAACATAAAAATAATAATTTACAAGTGTGAAAACGAACGGTGCTAACTTTGTAAGTGCGGGTTGTCACAATCTTTTCGGTGTTTGTTTACAAATCCGAGGTGGATAAACTATAAATATGTTTTTTATATGCATATGAGTTTTCCTCGGAGGACATTATGTTTTCAAGAATTAATATGCACATTTTCAAATAAGGTAATTCGAATAAATCACGATTTTAGCTCTAAACATTTAAATATGCACACTTTCAAATAAAGTAATTTGAATAAATCACAACTTTAGCTCTAAACATTTAATTTAATTTGAATACATTCCTTTGTGATACTTTCTAAAAGAGCTTGATATAAGGTTTAAAGTATTCATGGTTATTTAATTAATTATGATTAATATGTGCTATAATTTGTATCATTAATTGGTTAATATTATGCATAATATTTTGTTATTCTTTATCAATAACAAAATTTTGATTTTGAAAGTCAAAATATATTTGAAATTAGCAATGGAGATAACTCCTTTTCATCTAATATATATCTTTCTGAGATAAATAATTGAAAAAATGAGAAGTGTATTTTTCTTTCATTTATCAACCACATATATATATACAATGATGTAGTCAAAATATAACTAAAAATTTATGTAGTCAAAATGTAACTCAAAACATAATAACTTAGGAGGAGAATTAGGAGGGAATATATCTGTATTTATAACACTCCCCCTCAGATATATATTATTATTTATTATACATAGTTAATAACATACTTCAGGATGATATTAAATAGATACTTCAGGACCTATATAATAAACTGATACTACTGGATCAGTTGTACTGCCTCATTAAAAACCTTACTAAGAAAACCCATTGGGACAAAACTTAGTTAAGGGAAAAAGAGTACAGTGTGTATAATTCTCCCCCTGAATTCAACAAACATCTTTCAATCTATGGAGACCGATCTTGTGTGATAGTTGCTCGAAACTGTTTCTTGGTAAAGATTTTGTGAATAGGTCAGCTAAATTTTCACTTGACTTTATTTGGCAAACATCAATTTCCCCTTCTTTCTGCAAGTCATATGTTGAGAAGAATTTTGGTGAAATGTGCTTTGTTCGATCACCCTTGATGTAACCTTCTTTGATCTGTGCTATGCAAGCAGCATTGTCTTCATAAATAATCGTCGGCTCCTTCTTGATCTGTTCTAATCCACATGCTTCTTGTATGTGAGTAATCATTGATCTCAACCACACGCATTCTCGACCAGCTTCATATAGTGCAATTAGTTCGGCATGATTTGATGACGTTGCTGTAAGTGTTTGCTTAGTTGAGTTCCAAGAAATTGTTGTGCCATCATATGTGAATATATAACCTGTTTGAGATTTTGCTTTATGTGGATCTGATAGATATCCAGCATCAGCATACCCAACACGCTGGGACTTTTGATCTTTCTGGTAGAAAAGACCTAAGTCTTGTGTCCCGCAAATATATCGGAATATGAGTTTTATTCCATTCCAGTGTCTACATGTTGGGTTTGAACTATATCTTGCTAGTACATGTACCGAGAATGCAATATCGGGTCTCGTGTTATTTGCAAGATACATAAGAGCACCGATCGCACTTAAGTACGGTACTTCTGGACCAAGTACTTCTTCGCCTTCTTCTTGAGGGCGGTAAGGGTCCTTTTGAGGATCTAGCGGTCGGACAACCATGGGTATGCTAAACGGATGAGCTTTGTCCATATTAAAACATACTAACATCTTCTGGATGTAATTTGACTGATGTATGAATGTACCGTTGCGCAAATGCTCGAACAGCAGGCCGAGACATAATTTTGTTGTGCCAAGGTCTTTCATCTCGAATTCTCTCTTTAATATATTAGCAGTTTTTTCTATCTCTTCAGGAGCTCCAATGATGTTTATATCATCTACGTAGACTGCTATTGTAGTGAATTTTAAGAGTGATCTTTTTATAAAAACACATGGACTGATTACATCAGACTTGTATCCTTCTTTTTCAAGATATTCACTGAGCCGATTGTACCACATACGGCCAGATTGTTTAAGACCATATAAAGATCTTTTTAGCTTTATAGCACACATGTCTCGAGGTATTGATTTTAATGCTTCGGGCATTTTTAATCCTTTAAGGATTTTCATGTAGATGTCATTTTCTAGTGTCCCGTACAAGTATGCGGTGACGACATCCATAAGTCTCATTTGAAGTCCTGAGATTGCAAGGCCAATTAGAAATCTAAGGGTTATCGCATCCACTACAGGGGAATACGTTTCCTCATAATCAACTCCTGGGATTTGGGAAAACCCTTATGCTACAAGACGTGCCTTGTATCGTACAATCTCATTCTTTTCATTTCTTTTTATAGCAAACACCCATTTATAACCTACTGGTTTGACGTCTATAGGTGTTCGGATTACAGGTCCGAAAACATTTCGCTTTTCAAGCGAACCCAACTCAGCCTTTATGGCTTCTTGCCATTTTGGCCAATCAACTCTGTGCATGCACTCTTCTAGAGTTTTAGGTATGTAATCATTTTCATTTATTACGTCCGTTGCTATAGCATATGCAAATATATCATTAACACATGTTTCATTTCGGTTCCATATTGTACTCTTTTGTACATAATTGATAGAGATCTCGTTTTCGTTTGGTACCAGTGCGTCTTATGGATTTTCATTTTCCTCTGGAATTATATTTGTCTCTTCTGGGACATTTACCTCTTCTAGGGTTTCATTTACTAAATTTTCACCAACTGATTTATTCTGCTCTTTTCGCTTACGTGGGTTTTTATCTTTGGAACCTATTGGTCTCCCACGTTTTCTTTGTATGGTAATCGCTTCTGGGATTACTTCAATTCAAGCAGGTGCATTTGATGCTGGTATATGTGACTTTGTCACCCTATTTGTTTCTGTGAATGCAAATGTATAATCTTTTGGACTTCAGATTCACATTGACCACTTCGGGGGTCGAGATTCGATAATGATGATGCATTCCATGTTAACTCTTGTGTTACCAGTCTTTCTTTAGTCTTATGTCCCCCTAAGACTAGGAATACTGTCTCATTAAACTGACAGTCAGCAAAGCGCGCTCTAAACATGTCACCCGTTAATGGTTCTAAATATTTAATAACAGACGGGGAGTTAAAACCGATGTAAATGCCCAGTCTTCTTTGTGGTCCCATAATGGTACGTTGTGGTGGCGATATCGGTACATATACCACAAAACCAAATATTTTGAGGTGGGACAGGTTTGGTTCTCTTCCGGAGACCAGTTGTAATGGGGAGTATTCATGATCGGCAGTTGGTCTTAATCAGATTAGTGCAGCAGCATGTAGAATAGCATGTCCCCATGTAGAAGATGGCAATTTGCATCTCATCAGGAGAGGTCTAGCGATTATTTGTAATCGTTTAATTAATGATTCAGCTAAACCATTTTGTGTATGAACATGAGCTACTAGATGTTCAACCTTTATCCCAATCGACATACAATAAACCTTAAAAGCTTGGGATGTGAATTCTCCAGCATTATCCACTCGTATGGTTTTAATTGGATTTTCAGGGAAATGAGCTCTCAACTGTATGATTTGCGCTAATAGTCGAGCAAATGCTACATTTCGGGTAGCTAAAAGACTCACGTGTGACCATCGCGATGAAGCATCAATTAATACTAAGAAATAACGAAATGGACCACAAGGCGGATGTATAAGCCCACAGATGTCCCCTTGGATTCTTTCCAAAAATGATATAGGCCCACATATGTCCCCTTGGATTCTTTCCAAAAATGAGGGGTTTTCTTGTGTCAATTTAGTTTGTGAGGGTCGAGTAATGAGTTTACCTAGAGAGCATGCCGCACATGATAAATCTTGTGATGACAAGACTTTTAAGTTCTTAAGAGGGTGCCCATTTGCACTTTTAATTATTCGCCTCATCATTATGTTACCCGGGTGACCTAGTCGGTCATGCCATATTGTGAATGTATCTTTATCTAGTACCTTTTGGTTACTCACCACCATATATGATTCAATAGGGGTAATATTAGTACAATATAATCCAGAGGATAAAGCTTTTAGCTTTTCTACAATGGTACCTTTGCCATTTTCATTTGAAGTAATTTGTAAGTATTCATTATTATTGGCGGAAGTTGTTTTGAGGTGGTAACCATTTTGTCGAATACTTTTAAAACTAAGTAAATTTCGTCTTGATTTACTAGAGTATAATGCATCATTTATAATTAGTTTAGTACCCGATGGTAATATGATGCTTGCTCTTCCAGAGCCTTCTATAAGATCACATACACCAGAAATAGTACCAACAAGTGTCTCTGCAGGAGACAACTCAGAGAAAAAATTCTTATGTTTAAGAATAGTGTTGGTAGTACCACTATCTACGAGACATTCATCACCAATAATAGCTGGAGCTTGTAAACATATTTCCTCTGGAAATAATAAAATAAATTAATATAACGAACTACTTGCTTGAGTATGATAAAAAATCACATCACACAAATATGAATCAAACATCACAAAGATTTTAAGTGAAACCATAACGATAGTTCAAAACATAAAATACCACGAGAGTTGAAATAAAAAC
Source organism: Helianthus annuus (assembly GCF_002127325.2). Lineage (NCBI taxonomy): Eukaryota > Viridiplantae > Streptophyta > Magnoliopsida > Asterales > Asteraceae > Helianthus > Helianthus annuus. Next base: position 121,819,226 of record NC_035433.2, on the reverse strand, counting down.
CAAATAAAGAAGAAGAAAAAAAACATAGTCTAAAAAAAATCATCACATAACACGCATTTAATGATTTTGTAGTATGAGCTTGTTGTTTTGTTCCGCGACCAACAAACATGATATTAGCTCAGAATATTTTGTAAAATTACGTTCCCTGTACTGCTGCGCTAGAAGCATGTTCGATAAATGGAACGTTGAGATAGTTTGCTCAATCATGTCTTTGTCGGTGATTTGTTCACCACATATTTTTTAAGTTCACAGGTGATGCGAAGAAGGGCAGAGTTGTACTCACTATCAGTCTTATGATCTCGTAGCTTTAAATGAACCCACTTGTAGCGAGTTTTAGAGAGTAAGAACAACTTCAGGTGGTCAAATCTTTCTTGAATGTTTTTCCATAACTCGAGAGGGTCCTCGACAGTACGGTTTTCCCTCTTTAGGTCTTCATGAAGATGAAGGCAAAGGAATGCCATAGCTTTAGTTTTTTCTTAAAGGGACGTTTTATTCCCATCAATGATTGTCTCCCCCAAACTCATTGCTTCCAGATGAGTTTTAGCATCAAAAGCCCAAGAGGGGTAGTTGTTGCCCGAGATTTCAAGTGCAGTGAATTTAAGATTTGACAAGTTCGACATTTTTAGCTACAAAGGAAAGATTCGTGTATTTAAAATAAAAAACGAGCATGTGTATAAAATAAATATTGCATGAGAACTTCGGGTTCTCTTTTGCTAGGAGCGCATGTTCTAAACTTTAAGTATGTTTATAAAATAGAGAAGGAAAACAAACTCGTATATTTGATATTTATAAAACACATCAATTACATGTATATCTATCGATTTTGGAGGATGAAAACAGTATCCATTTAAAAAAAATTACATGTTTTCAAATAATATATAGATTTATAAGTAGACATGAAAATTATTTGAAAGAAAATTGTTTTAAAAACAAACACAGTAAGGTTATGCATATAAAATATATAATTTATAAAAGATATAAACTTTAAAAAAATAACTACTTGAGCATAACACTTAATAGAGAAAGGTTGCAAAGTGTAAAATTCACTTTCAAATTAATGTCTGCACATGAAACCCGTTTCTTATCGACATGAATTCCAGCAAAACTTAAAACTTCTCTAATGTCCAATTTAATGCCATATTCAGTTAAGCTTGACGCCTTTATACACGATTTAATGTTGTTAACTCAAATAGAATCATATCCCACTTTTTAATTCATTCTTTAAATGATTCGAAGTTGAATTGGTGTAACCGCAAAACCGAAATCATGATTATATGTAACTGGTCCGTTGAAGAAAGTGTATTAAATGGCCACTCGAAAAGTTCAGACATTCAGAGAGAATTCCGAGCGGTTCTCATCGGTTGCAACAGATGCTGTGTTCGATGATTCGGCAGGCGACAGGTTTCAGATTGCCCAATGGACAGTCTCGATGGCGATGGTAAAGCAAACAGACTGTCCGACGAAAAGTTCCGGTCTGACGAAATTGGCAACGACGGCGTTTAAAAGAAACATAAAATATCATCTTTCTCTATATGACACAATCTTGAATCGCGGATTCGCTGATGATAATCGGGTTACGACAACCGGGTTACCGGAATCTATCCGGACAAACAGAAAAACGAAAAGCAGAGATCGATGGGGGTATAAAAATGGAACATGACCGGCGATCAACAGGGAAAGGTCTCCGATAAGGGTTTCATTATTGTCGATAGTTCGGTCACTCTTAAAGGTGCTAGTATCATACATTAATGTCTACTATATAAAAGCATCTATTTCATCTTGTAATGAGTTGAGTTCAGTTTAAAAAAATCCTATCGTGTTCTAAATTCAGATCTAAAACTCTGTTTCTTTTCTCTAAAACACCATATATAAAACAGTATTTTGTGTTTTAATGGTTCAACTGTCTCGTTTTATAAGTTACATAACATATACGTATTGATGTACATGGCATATATATCTATCAAAAAGAAAACAAAATGGGTAATAATATGTACAGAGCAGAGTATTATAAACAAACAAACATATATCTTTCAACCAGTTTCCTTGGTAAACATTTTGTTTTGTTATCAATTTTAAAAAACAAACTTTATTGTGCTCTGTACTATTATCCACATAGCATATGTCTATCTAATAAAAACGAGATTTCGATGGTTGTTACCTGGATGGGTGAATTTGTAGATGAAACAAGATCTCAAATGGAGGTGAAAAACAGCAACCAAACTTGAAATATCTTCAACAAATTAGAATTGGTATAGAGCCAGGGTGCTGATAACGTGAGAGAAATAATTGAAAAAATGAGAAGTGTATTTTTCTTTCATTTATCAACCACATATACAATGTAACTGAAAATTTATGTAGTCAAAATGTAACTGAAAACATAATAACTTAAGAGGAGAATTAGGAGGGAATATATCTGTATTTATAACACTTTCAATAATATAATCTAATTCTTTAAATAAATTATCATCTTATTTACAACGTATAGATATTAGTATCTTGACTTCTCTATTTACAATGTATCGATATTAGTATCTTGACTTCTCTATACTAATTGGTGTCCATTTATTTTATGAGAATTGGATATATGAAAGATATATCTCAAAATTAATCTAGATCCATATCAATTGGAACGATAAGATATATTATTATAGGAAAAAAATATTCTTTTATTATAACATATAATTGAAAATTGATCGAAATATTGTTTATGTTTTAAACTAAATGACATATATTTATACGTAAGATTGTAACATTTCCAAATTTTCTAAATTTAAAATAAAGTTATTATACGAATAGGTCATGGGTAAGTTGACCAATAAAAATATATAAAGTATTTTGGCAAACGTAAGAACCGTTTAAATTATAAAAATACATTATATTTGAACCTACTCCGTTTAATATGAAACTTGGTTCAAAATGTAGATACAAATATTGTCCTTCTAATGACATAGTCATTATTTTATAAGTTATACGTGCCAAATAAGTGAAGCAGCTGAATTAATTATAATGTATAAATTAATCGTTTATGAAGCAAGACAAATCAACAATTAATAATAATGTATATATATATATATTTTATAGTATAATATAATCTTTAGCCTTACCTTAGACAAATACATATATATTTAAAGCTTAAATGTAAAGTAAATATTATGTGTATGTGGACATTAAGTTTCCAGAAGTTGGGTACATTTAAATGCCACGCCAAGTAATATTCTATATTATACATGCACACATAGGTACATGAAAACTTACTAAGTAAGGAAAGATGCCACGTTTTACAATAATGACATCAATAGAATGACAGATGTTGAAATAAGAGGCTAATTACGTTGAAGTAAGTTTCACTCAAATTCAATATAAATAGACTACACATTTGCTCAGTCTTTCACTTTTGCCTATGGCTCGCCCCTCTCTCCCTCATTTCTATAATTCTATTTTTATTATTAAACCAATAATACTTCAAAGGCTTGCCCCATTTTAAGTATTTTAACCCTTGATCACTGATACCCTGTCCGACTGACGTAGGGCCCCGTAACGTATGTCAAGGCTCTGCCTAAATTCGTTAGGGTTCTGTCTCATGACGTAGGGATAAAGTGGAATCGGGTTGCTATACTTAATGCGAGTGCATTATTTTAATCCAGGAGTTATACCAAGATATATCAACCCTCCTAAAATATTTCTGACACCCCTAATATATTTAGAATACCCCTATATGTCCTAAAATACACCCCGTATATGAAAACCGGCCCCGAATAACCTTTATTTCATTAAAAAAAAACAAATAAAACAAATTCCAGGGGTCGCTCGCGGGCCGCGAAGGCATAGCCTTCGGCTTACGCGGGCCGCGACAGCTCAACGATAAGCAAAAACCTGGTGCCGCCACGTGTCGATGACTCAGCAAACCCTAGCCGCCTTTCTGGACCTCGCGGGCCGCGTAGCCCTTAGCTACGTCTTACGCGGGCCGCGTAAAACTTGAAATCAGCCCCTATAAATAGAAGCGATCGGCTGTCCATTCCAATTCGTTCAGAATTCAATTTTCTCTCTCAATTCTTGTAGTGTAGGCCCTATACCCGGGCATTATAGCCCCCTAATTAGCGAAGCTCTGCCTCGTTGTAAGTATCATAACCCCTGGACACGTATTAGATACTCTGCCCGATTGATCTAAGGTTCCGTAACGGCTGTCAGGGTTCTGCCCGACGTAGTCGTTGGAATGCCGTCTCGGGGAGGGTATTACTAATGTTAAAATGGGTTATTATACTAACACGTGTGCATTGTTTATTTAATTAGATTATAACCAGAAAGTCACAAAGGAAAGGCCTATAATAGCAATGTGAGTATGATGCGTGTCGTGTGTTATAGGTTTTTAATATTTTAAGCCCTTTTACACTTTTTAGTCAAGTTTTAAATTTATAAAACACGATATTTACTAACACTAAACCCACATATGGGCAAGTGCACCCATCGTGGACGTAGTATAGTGTTGGTAAGATACCGAGGTCGTCCAAGGACACAAGAGCTTTTAGTACCGGTTTATCCTCAACGTCTAATCAAATCCAAAGTTAGAAAAAAGGTTTTTAAACTAGAAAAATAAAACTAACTAAAATGCTGAAAAATAAAATAAAAATAAAAACAGATAGATAAGATGAATCACTTGGATCCGACTTGTGTGTAGTGTAACCTTTGATTATTTCCGCACTTTTGCACTTTTTAAGAGATTATCTTAGTTATTGTAGTAGACCCCTCTTTTGAAGGTGACGTTACCCTCAACCCAATAGTTTGAGTCAGCAAGGATACAATCCTAAAGGGTCGGATTATTGAAAGATAATTAATTAAGTTATTAATGTATAATGTGGTAGGCCCCTCTTTTGAAGGTGACGTTACCCTCGGCTAAGTAGTCTGAGTCAGCAGGGATACAGTCCTAAGTAGCCGGGTTAAAGTTTTAATACTAGCTTACTTATGAGGGGGTCAAAGAGTTTGGACCCCCGCCATCCAATACCGGTAGATATTGAAGGAGGTCCTACTAAATTTGACCTAGGTCCTTTGCAGGATCTATACACTGAACAATGGCAAGACTCTTACCAAAGCGTTCCCTTAACCCCCAACCAGGTAGCCAACATATCTCCATATAGACCGTTGAGATATGAATGGTGAAAATCTTTTATTTTATATAGACAGTAAAATAATGCCAAGACACCACGGACAAACGATAAGGAAGAATCACCTTCAACATAAGAAACTAGTTATTAAAGTCATTAATACATAACCAAATAAAAAGTGAGAAAAGATTAAAAATAAAAAGTATTACACTAAACACTTGTCTTCACCAAGTGATGTAAGAGACTTAGGCAAACATGGCCTTTGATTGTCAAGAACTCTTACGATCAATCTTGGATCCCGAGACGACTCACACACTCTATGATGGATGATGGATGATGGTGGTAGATGATGGTGTTGCGATGGTGGTGGGTGGTGGGTGAAGTGTGAGAGAGGTGGTGTGCCAAGGGATGGTTTGCAAATGAGCCAAGCACCCCTATTTATAGCCTGAACAGTAGCTCGGGCACGTCCCCGTGTCCATCCTCCTTCTCTTTCTTCATTAAATGCAGTTTGTCTGCATTAGTTAACCACGGCCCCGTGTCCGCTGAGCACGACCCCGTGTGCAGAAGCGTATCTGTACTATCAAGATTTCCCTAGATTCTGCGAATCTTATAGTTGACCACGGCCCCATGTCCGCTAAGCACGACCCCGTGGTGGGCGATAGAAGCTTCTACAACTTTGTCTTTTCTGCTGACACTTGGGCACGCCCGCGTGCTCATTGAGCACGGGGCGTGTTCAGCCTTCTGTTCTCTTGTTTTTGCTTGGGAAGATACTGTAGGGGGGTCGGGCATGCCACGTTTGTCCCTTTTCTTGTATTTGTGTTAGATTTAGCTGCCTTTTTGCTTCTTTTGTTCATTTGAGCTCATTTAATCCTAAAAATACAAAATGAAGAAAGAAACACACTTTTTCCAACATTAGTACTAAAAAAGGGTTAGTTTTATGCCACAATTGATGTAATTTATATTTTGCATTTTGTGCACATCAAATACCCCCACACTTGAATCTTTGCCTGTCCTCAAGCAAAACTCTTTATAATGTGTCTTTACACTCCCAAATGGAATGGGTAGAAGAGAAGGTTTTTGGGCTTGTCATAGAGTGTCGGGATTTCCAAGATTCTTTATTAAGTTTTATTTTTATTTATTTACAATCCTATTCGTCATGATTTATTTAAAACATTTCATAAGATAAATTACTTATTAGGGCATAACATGCCTTTTTAAAATTCCATTTATATACAAGTTCACATACCACACGGGGGATCACTCAACACTCGGCCGAAGATGTATTTTTAGTGAATCACTCGAAAGCGGCATGGAACTTTCTCCTGCCATAAGCTTGCCAAGCAATCAATCCTCCTCCTTTTTAACTATATACCTTTGTAAATATCAAGAGGACTTTTGGGTGAAGGGTTAGGCTTGGGCTAAAGGTGGGTGGTTGGGTTAGTGGTTAGTAAAAGGGCGAAAGGCATAAAAAGCATCGGTTTTTCGGAAGACTCTTTATTTTTCATAAATTTTTATTTTGATGAAGCATTTCTTTCAAACAAAGTTCTTTTTGATAAACTTGTTTGTTTATTTCTTTTGGCTTCATCATCATCATTTTTTTTTTCATAAGCAAGTCATGAGAAAGACCGAGCCTTGTTACTAAAATAACGGGTGTAAAATGAAAAAGGGTTTTGGTGGGTAAAAGGGTGTTTGTTTTGGGTTAGGAAATGAAAAGGTTTAGGCTCAAAGGGGTTAGCTAGGGGGATTTTGGGTAGGTGGTAAAAAAGAAAAAATAATGGTGTAGAAATAAAAAAGTTAGTACTAATGCCTCCATCATTTACTTACTCGGGTTTAAGTTGGTAAGGACCGGGAATGTATCGTCATGGCAAGTTCTAGAGTCGTAAGAACCAAGCGGCTATTCACACAAGAAACGAAAAATGAGCATTTAGTTTAAAGATATGTATTTGTATGCTCAATAAAGGCTCAAAACTCACTTTTGTGGGAATGGGTTTTTATGTGATCAAGTATATATAATCAAATTTTAACTAAACTTGTCATGCCGTTTCATAATTCTCTTATGTTGGTTATTTTTATCACGACGCTATCGGTTGTAAATTTGTAAAAATATAATCTTTTTAGAACTTGAATTTCCCAATTTTAACCTAGACAAGTAAAAAATGAAAATTTTTGAAAAAAAATTGGGGTGATTAGCGGTTCCAATAGAGTTTTGTGTAAGGCTTGTATTTAGGACTTACAAGATTCAAGGTTTTAGCATCCACCCCACACTTAAATTACACATTGTCCTCAATGTGTCCCAAAAATAAGTTTTTAGGTTGATTTAATGTGTAAAAATGTGTGAAAAATCAAAATTTTCTGTTACTGGGCATCTGGACACGGCCCCGTGTTCAGATTGCCAGTAACAAAAGTTTGTAAAAAGAAACAGAAGCCTGGGCACGGGGGCGTGTTCAGTGAGCACGCCCCGTGTCCAGTTACCTGAACTGGGCATTTTCTGCAGATTGTGCAGCACGGGGCCGTGTTGGGCGGGCACGACCCGTGCTGAACTTGCTGTAATGAAGAAGATTTAGTCGGACGACTCTGTTTTCGTGCATGGGGCGCTGGTGCAAGTTTCCCTTGTTATCCTTCACCATCCCAAGTGTGTTTTATCCATTACAACATCATCCAAACATCAAATTAATTAAAACCATCATTCCATTTAAGTCATAGAGAGAATTACATAACATTCCTAATAAGTTAAAGTTCTAAATTAATAAGTCAAAAGAAGCACAAGAAATTCAAACCAAGAAGTTCTAGCCTAAAATTTATTTTATTAGCAAAATTTTCGAAAAGACAATTCTCTCGGTTGGATGCGGCTTGAAGAACTTCTTCCTCCGGGCATGGGTCCCTCACACGTCGGCGAGCCACTCCTCTATCTCCCTTGGGAGAAGAAAGGCGGGCTCATTGGCATCGGGTTGAGGGGGTGCAACCTCCACCGGGACTTCTTGTAGATCTTCAAGAGGGGGCTCCGTTGGAATGTCATCCCACCGGGTAGGATTGTTGATTCCAAGTGCTAGGTTCCAATCCTCTTGAGGGAGGATTGGTTCCATGGGAGGTGTTACAAGAATGTTTAACCTCTGGTGCAAGAGGTTAATTTCATGAAAACTGTTTTCCAGCCCCACCGTAAGATAATTTATGCGGTCTATAAGGACCTCCTCTACCGAAGTCATCTCGTCAAGAGCTTGACCTAATGCCATTACGTAGCATACGAGAGTTGCTTCAATTGAAGACCTTTTTTCCCTCCAACTGTTTCTGGAATGTGCAGAAGATGTTCCACTGTTTTGACTTGACATTCTACGAAAACAAACCAAAAAGAGTTCATTTTAATGAAATAGTACTTCGGACACGGCCCTGTGCTCAATGAGCACGACCCCGTGTTCACCTTTCTGCAGATTTTTGGAGCAAGGAATCTTGGAGTTTCAAATTATTTTCCTAACTTATGAAGCATTTTTGAGCAGAAATAACTTAAAACAATATTGTACAACTTATTTTTAAGAAGATTCCTTGATCAAAAACCTACCAAACATTATCATAAAGCTTGGAATCATGGTGATTTCAAGCTTCAATAGAGGTGTTTAAGCAAGAAAGATGAAGAAGAAGGTAATGGATAAAAGAGGAAAAGACAAGATGGTTGTTAGAACCTTCTTTTAGAAAATACCTAGGATGGTATGTGAGAAGATCCTCTCAAATCTCTGTCCGTGGATGGTCCAAATGTGTAGGATTCTTGGCTGCATTTATGGAAAACGACAGCACGCTGCACACGGCCCCGTGTCGGCTGGACACGGCCCCGTGTTCAGACGGGATCCTGACACATTTTGTCCGTTTTCTGACGAGAAGTCAGAAGGGAATCTTTTGGTGGACACGTGGGCGTGTTGACCTGGGCACGGCCCCGTGTCGAGAGGCTGTTTATGAAGTTTGTCTATTTCTAAGGAACTTATCCGTATCGGGCGGTTCCTTACTGGATGGAACAACCCCAAAGTGCCTAAGCTACCTTAATTGTTCTAGATTAAGACGAGAACACAAGAGGTTGTCGGTGAGGGTGATTCCTATGCGAAATGTAGGTGGACAAGTCCAACCCTTTCCCGGACTCTCATTAAAGAAGGTGTATGCCGAATCGCTCAGGTCTATGTATGCACCAAACGAAGTCGATGGAGAGTCCTTCACAGCACAATCGGCACAGGGACGACTATCGTTCAAGTCTTCGCTAGAGTTGAAGGTAATGTCGGGAACAACGAAGTTGTTTTTATTCAAATGCGATCCCAACAATTCTTCTTGGGTATCGTCATGAGATGAATCAATGAAATCCATCTTAAGTTCTTTTAACCAATTAAGAATTAGATCTTCTAATTGAAATAGTTCATCAAGAAGCATTTCTCCTAGAAGGTCCGGTTGAGAGCATTCGAGGGAGAGATAGGGATTATTTTTACTTTCGCTCCCCTTAAGGCTACATGAAAACAATGGGTCTATATAGTGGGGCTTATAATTTAGAAAATAACATTCTAGTTCTTTATGAGAGCCACCACATAATTGACACCACATACCATAAGAGTGCCGAAAGTAAAAAATATCAGTATCACTCATGTTTGTGTCAGAAATTACCAACCGTCGGGATCTTACGGTTCTGTTTTCAGTAACTGAAACTGGGGCACGGGGCGTGTTGAGTGGGCACAACCCCGTTTTCAGCTTACTGTCTGACTTAAAACAGGATTGCCAGTTCCAAAGATTGGGCACGGGGCGTGTTCAGCGGGCACGACCCGTGCTGAGTTCTGCAGAAGCTGAAAAATTAAGAAAATCCTAAAAAAAACAGAAAAATAAGAAAAACGATTAGGCCGTTGATTCCTAACTTTCTTAAAATCCTTGTGTCCCCGGCAACGGCGCAAAAAACTTGATGCGTGTCGTGTGTTATAGGTTTTTAATGTATATTTTAAGCCCTTTTACACTTTTTAGTCAAGTTTTAACTTTATAAAACACGATATTTACTAACACTAAACACACATATGGGCAAGTGCACCCATCGTGGACGTAGTATAGTGTTGGTAAGATACCGAGGTCGTCCAAGGACACAAGAGCTTTTAGTACCGGTTTATCCTCAACGTCTAATCAAATCAAAAGTTAGAAAAAGGTTTTTAAACTAGAAAAATAAAACTAACTAAAATGCTGAAAAATAAAATAAAAATAAAAACAGATAGACAAGATGAATCACTTGGATCTGACTCGTGTGTAGTGTAACCTTTGATTATTTCCGCACTTTTGCACTTTTTAAGAGATTATCTTAGTTATTGTAGTAGGCCCCTCTTTTGAAGGTGACGTTACCCTCAACCCAGTAGTTTGAGTCAGCAAGGATACAATCCTAAAGGGTCGGATTATTGAAAGATAATTAATTAAGTTATTAATGTATAATGTGGTAGGCCCCTCTTTTGAAGGTGACGTTACCTTCGGCTAAGTAGTCTAAGTCAGCAGGGATACAGTCCTAAGTAGCCGGGTTAAAGTTTTAATAGTAGCTTACTTATGAGGGGATCAAAGAGTTTGGACCCCCGCCATCCAATACCGGTAGATATTGAAGGAGGTCCTACTAAATTTGACCCAGGTCCTTTGAAGGATCTATACACTGAACAATGGCAAGACTCTTACCAAACCGTTCCCTGAAATACAAAAGGAAGACAAAAACACACTTTTTCCAACATTAGTACTAAAAAGGGTTTGTTTTATGCCACAATTGATGTAATTTATATGTTGCATTTTGTGCACATCAGAGTAATCTCCTTTTTGCAAATTGTTTTTACAAAACCTCACTTAATTAATTATATATTAAGCAGTTATTGAGTATTTGTAAGAATACAATTATCATGAGTATGTTGGGGTTCTGTATACAAAATTTGTTACCACCTGGTCAAGGAGTAACATTTCCACAAGTTGAGTATGACAGTATCATGGATGTTAATTGATATAACTTGGAAACAAATGTAATTGCGAGACCGCCCTCAATATTGTACAATGGTTTTTATTAAACTTGATTAAACTGAGATTTACTCACCAGTATTTCTCACTGACAAAATGTTTTTAAACACGTGTTTCAGGTAACTTAGTGTGAAGCCAATAAAAGCCAGCTGGAGAGCACTGAATGCTTAGAAAAGTGGCAATAAAAGTTACCTAATTAAAAATGAGAATTGTTTTCAATAATTGGGGTCATTCCCTATAGATGCATCAAAATGAAAATTCGGGTTTTGTCCCACTTATAAATATATTATCAGAGAAACTTGGGTTTTATCCCATTTCTTTATTTTAAATATTTTTGGTGTTTAACTCTGATAAAATATTTCCTAACTACGGTCCTGATGAAATTTCCGCTGCCAAATTGATAAACACCGATACCACTGAAACTGGCTCACGGCCGCCCGCTCCCGAAATAGGGGTCGAGGGTTGTGACAGAAGGTGGTATCAGAGCTATGCCACTGGTTTAAGCCCTTTAGGTGTTCTTCCAATACCTAAACCCTTAACCATTTGTGTTAGGAAATTAATATCTTATGTGTTATTCTGTAAACATAAAAATCTTAATGTGTTTATTACAATTTTTGTGTTATTCCATGAATTTTAAAATTCTAATATGTGTTACCCATATCTGCATCTTACACTTATGCTATAATATATATATAAATGATATATATTAATAATATAATGTCTTAGTTAATTTTGTGATACCTTATATCTCTATCTTATCCATATATATGTGGGAATATAATGCAATATAAATTTTATAGTAATAATAAAATGTTGATATTAATATTTTAATGTAAAATAAATGCAATTCAGATATGATACTTTGTAAATATCATAATATAAAATATTATTAATGAAAACAGTATATTTTATAATTTATGATATAATTTTACTCGAACTAAAAGATATGTATTTGTCAAAATTTTGATAAAACATACAATTATATTAAAACATAATGTTTCAGCATTATTTAAACACAATAATTTAAAATACCTTGTAAATCACTTTATAATTCTTTATCATTATTATCAAAATTTGATAAATTACGTAATATTCAGAAATTATGTATAAAGTCAACATTTATGATAATTAATATATTAAAAAAAAATTTGTATACACATGCTCTCGAAAGAAAAATCTTTAAAATATGTTGTTATTATCATCATTATTTATATTATTCTGAATTAAACTAATAATAGTAATAACATTTTTGGAAAAATAAAATATTTCGCTCTTGAATAAAGTTATATTAGAAAGGATTTTATAAAACGTAATCCTTAAATTTAATAATGAACATAGTTCAACAATTTTAAAATTTAAACACATGTACGTAAACCACAGAAAATGCAAAATATTTTATAAAACAATATTTATGAAACCAGAATACATACAACAACTTGATACTGTAATTTTAATACATAATACCAATGTGTCAACAGGAAATTACTTAAAACTTATTTGTAAATCAAATGTATGTATATTTTATATCTACGATTTGTATCAATATTATAAATAATATTTTATCCATGAAGTAAAATATGTGCAAAAATATTTAGTACGGTACAACAATATGGTTTAAAATGGATATACATATATTTCTAAAAGAAACACTTTTTACCATTTGATAAGTTCGATTCATTTCTTAAATTATATTTAATTCATATGTATATATATTATGATAATACTTTATTCTTAATATATTAAGGATCGAATCTAGAACCACCAGATTTTGTATTGGGTATTACGAATATTAAATAAGTAGAATTTGAATCAAATAAATATGTTATAACCAAAATTTAATTAACCTGTCAAGATTAAAACTGCTCTAAAAGGAATCCAGAAAATTATATCTCTATTAAATTTATTCTTTCTGACGAATTCCCTTTTTGTTCTAAAATATCATCTTCAATAAATTTGATAGAAATTCATCTGATTAATATCAAGGAATAAACAAAGTTATGAAAATAACCAGGATAGCTAATACAATTAATTATGTAACTGGATTTTTATAAATTGATATTATAAAGGAAATTTTAAAACTGTATACTTATACGTATGTATATACGAGACACAAATTTTCTTGATAATATATACAATATAAGAATCAAATGTCTTCTGCAAAAGGACAAGATTTTATATAACAGAAGAAACAAACCTACATGTTTACTTAAGATTTATTTTGATACCCAACTTTAATTTAAAAGATACCTTAAGGATATCTGTATTAGCACCATCTCTTGAAAAACAATAAATGGGTCAAAGACGGAAAATCTCAGAATTTCATATAAAGCTTTTATCTTTATATATCTATCCAGCCATAAGCCCTGGAAATATAAGTAAATTAAGGCAATATAAAAATTATTACATCAAAGGAAGAAAACATATAAGATTCCATTTTCCTTATAATTTGATAAGATATATAGTAAAAGAAAATGTTAAGACATAACAGGTATATGTTACCTTAATTATCATCATACTAATAGCTATAATAATTGTGTTAAACAAAATATGCCTGTATAATTGCTTAGTTCTGTGATAGTTATATCTAAACATGTTTGTAATTCAGATGTCAAGCGAAATGACATGTGATTACGAAATTGAGAATAGTAATGGAAACTCTTTGGATAGAAACACTATAGAAAATATAATAGCTCAAGGAATATCGAATGCCATACCTTCGATCATTGAAGCTATTAAGATTTTTGTGCCTATAAACGAAGATCATACTATACACTGTAAGCATACCCATCAGTTCATACCTAGCCCTAGTATCAACGAAAGTCATGATATTCGTAACAAAACTCCATCTTCCAAACGAAAGAAAACCACAACCTACGGCTACTCCTATAAGGAATTTTACTCTAACAAATCCTCCAAAGACAAAGGAATGAAACCAGAAATCGCATAACCTACCAGCAACAACAGAAAGCATGCAAGAGAACGTTATTCTAAGAAGTCACTTCGTTGTAACTTCTGCAAGAAAGCTTGGCATGTAGAAGAAGAATGCAGAAGAAGAAGGGAAACCAACATATGTTACAAATGTGGAGATCCAGGCCACTTCCGTCACTATTGCCCAAAACTATCTAAGGCCCCCAACAACGAGAATAGAAACCCAGATGAAGCTAAGAAGAACACATAAAAACCATAAATCATAATAACTTTTAAAATAAACCCTTTATGTTTTGTCTGCACTTAAGTATTAGTTGACTTTTGATTCTGATCGAAACTTCATCAATAAAAGATCTTTGTTTTTCTTTTATAGAGTCAACTCTTATTTTGACAAAATTCCTATGTCATACATGCATTACTTGTTATGCATGTGAATTCACTTCAAAAGATCAGTTATTCTCAAATAAACATTTTGTTATACTCATTCTGATGATTACATAATAATCGAGTCGACGAATTTATTGGAGAACTCCTTTCTTTTTCAAAATCGCTTTTCAAAGTTACTTACCAGATTTTTATTCCTGTAAAAAACGTATACACATTGTTGGAATATGTCCAAATCAAGCTCAATTGTTTAAACTTGTTCACAATACACATTCAATTCAAAATCCCATATGATGAATTGAGATCATCATATTCGAGGTAATCTCATTGTTTGAATCCTAGTAACTTTGTTTAAAGTCTTCAATTTTGATATATCATTTGTTAAGACACGAAACCTTGCGGTGGCGATTTCTTTGAAACTTAGACTCATTTCATTATCACACATGAGGTACGAATTTATTGATTCATTGATCCTAAACCAGTCTTCATACAATTTTGAGTTAAGATAAAGGTACCTAAATTCTTATTCTTATGTGCCTCCAGTATTTCTTTCATCTTTAAATTAATCCTACAATATTCATTATTTCATTTGAAACATCCTATGTTTTGAATATCTAGATTCGATTCTTTGGAACTTTCAGTTAATTTCGAAAATGGTGAATTCGTTCGGTCACCATAATTATTGAATTCTTTCGATTACTACAACACCTTGCGGTATCTGTATAAATTTGTAGCCTGTGCTAATAATAAACCCTATTCATACGTCATTCGTTTGATTCGTCATTCAAATAGTCTTGATACAATTATGTATTTAGACCATGATACACTAAATTCTATTGTATTGTCCAGTGTATCCTTGCCATTTAAATAAACGTTATTGATTTCTGGGTTGATCATTGACAAATCATTTTTCATACTTCCATTCACAAATTGAGAATCTTCCTCAACTGATAATCAAAGTAAGCTCTTTCTGGCATTGAATCCTATTGTTTCTACAAGTCATTGCACTTCGAATTCTATGCCTCTCTTTTGATTTGTGAAACTTAGTCACCTTGATAATGGTATCATTTCATTCGGTTAACATCAACTCCTGAAACTAAGTTTCGAGACCATTAAAATTCGAAATATCCTATAATATCTTTATATTTATCTTTTGATTCTATCCTAGACACCTTGATAACCAACTAAAAAGACGTAACCCCAATAAAATATCATAGCCCAAATCTCGAGGACGAGATTTAAAACAAGGTGGGGAGGATGTAACATTCCCAAATTTTCTAAATTTAAAATAAAGTTATTATACGAATAGGTCATGGGTAAGTTAACCAATAAAAATATATAAAGTATTTTGGCAAACGTAGGAACCGTTTAAATTATAAAAATACATTATATTTGAACCTACTCCATTTAATATGAAACTTGGTTCAAAATGTAGATACAAATATTCTCGTTCTAATGACATAGTCATTATTTTATAAAAATATCATATTTTATAAGTTATACGCACCAAATAAGTAAAGCAGCTGAATTAATTATAATATATAAATTAATCGTTTATGAAGCAAGACAAATTAACAATTAATAATAATGTGTATATATATATATTTTATAGTATAATATAATCTTTAGCCTTACCTTAGACAAATACATATATATATATATTTAAAGCTTAAATGTAAAGTAAATATTATATGTATGTGGACATTAAGTTTCCAAAAGTTGGGTACATTTAAATACCATGCCAAGTAATATTCTATAATATACATGCACACATAGGTACATGAAAACTTACTAAGAAAGGAAAGATGCCACGTTTTACATTAATGACATCAATAGAATGACAGATGTTAAAATAAGAGGCTGATTACGTGGAAGTAAGTTTCACTCAAATTCAATATAAATAGACTACACATTTGCTCAGTCTTTCACTTTTGCCTATGGCTCGCCCCTCTCTCCCTCATTTCTATAATTCTATTTTTATTATTAAACCAATAATACTTCAAAGGCTGGCCCCGTTTTAAGTATTTTAACCCTTGATCACTGATACCCTGTCCGACTGACGTAGGGCCCCGTAACGTATGTCAAGGCTCTGCCTAAATTCGTTGGGGTTCTGTCTCGTGACGTAGGGATAAAGTGGAATCGGGTTACTATACTTAATGCGAGTGCATTATTTTAATCCAGGAGTTATACCAAGATATATCAACCCTCCTAAAATATTTCAGACACCCCTAATATATTTAGAATACCCCTATATGTCCTAAAATACACCCCGTATACGAAAACCGGCCCCGAATAACCTTTATTTCATTAAAAAAAACAAATAAAACAAATTCTAGGGGTCGCTCGCGGGCCGCGAAGGCATAGCCTTCGGCTTACGCGGGCCGCGACAGCTCAACGATAAGCGAAAACCTGGTGCCGCCACGTGTCGATGACTCAGCAAACCCTAGCCGCCTTTCTGGACCTCGCGGGCCGCGTAGCCCTTAGCTACGTCTTACGTGGGCCGCGTAAAACTTGAAATCAGCCCCTATAAATAGAAGCGATCGGCTGTCCATACCAATTCGTTCAGAATTCAATTTTCTCTCTCAATTTCTGTAGTGTAGGCCCTATACCAGGGCATTATACCCCCTAATTAGCGAAGCTCTGCTTCGTTGTAAGTATCATAACCCCTGGATACGTATTAGATACTCTGCCCGATTGATCTAGGGTTCCGTAACGGCTGTAGTGGTTCTGCCCGACGTAGTCGTTGGAATGCCGTCTCGGGGAGGGTATTACTAATGTTAAAATGGGTTATTATACTGATACATGTGCATTTTTTATTTAATTAGATTATAACCAGGAAGTCACAAAGGAAAGGCCTATAATAGCAATGTGAGTAATCTTCTTTTTGCAAATTATTTTTACGAAACCTCACTTAATTAATTATATATTAAGCAGTTATTGAGTATTTGTAAGAATACAATTATCATGAGTATGTTGGGGTTTTGTATACAAAATTTGTTACCACCTGGTCAAAGAGTAACATTTCCACAAGTTGAGTATGACAGTACCATGGATGTTAATTGATATAACTTGGAAACAAATGTAATTGCGAGACCGCCCTCAATACTGTACAATGGTTTTTATTAAACTTGATTAAACTGAGATTCACTCACCAGTATTTCCCACTGACAAAATTTTTTTAAACACGTGTTTCAGGTAACTTAGTGTGAAGCTAATAAAAGCCAGCTGGAGAGCACTGAAGGCTTAGAAAAGTGGCAATAAAAGTTACCTAATTAAAAATGAGAATTGTTTTCAATAATTGGGGTCATTCCCTATAGATGCATCAAAATGAAAATTCGGGTTTTGTCCCACTTATAAATATATTATCAGAGAAACTTGGGTTTTATCCCATTTCTTTATTTTAAATATTTTTGGTGTTTAACTCTGATAAAATATTTCCTAACTACGGTCCTGATGAAATTTCCGCTGCCAAATTGATAAACACCGATACCACTGAAACTGGCTCACGGCCGCCCGCTCCCGAAATAGGGGTTGGGGGTTGTGACAAAGATATAGTTGTGATATGGTATACCACAATCGACTGACACTTCAATTATATATATTTTCTTCTAAGTGACGAAAAGGCATATTTCAAAAAGTTCTAATATAACTTGGTTTATATGCCGACATGTTACAACATCATGTATTGTATCATATGATTTTATGGTATACCTTGTATCTTGTATGCTGCCATGTGTACATAGTATTATTGAAAGAACAAATATACCAAAGTTAGGGTTTATTCTATCATGAAAAGGAATCAATATATTTAAATGTGATACTCAAAGTGTTATACTCCCTAGATCTCATTATCAGATTATAGAAGGTCATAAGATTTTAGACCGATAAATCTTAAATGGCTTGGTCACGTAAATACATATCTTAATTTATATCATATGAAAAGAAGATTGCTTATGATGAAAATCTGGATACAACACATATAAGATGAGATATGTCCCTGAAGTATCAATATCATTAAGAGAGTACTAATAGTTTAAAGGAATAATGGATTTTAATAATCCCAACTATTAGTCGTTAGCCGGCAACGGTCCCAACTTCAAAAATAACCAATGGTGGTCCCACATTTTCACATATTGTAAACCAATGGACCTTTAGTATCAGAACCTTAATTTATTTTTGCCCCCTTATCCTTTTCGGTTTAGTAAAGGTCCATTGGTTTACAATATGTGAAAAGATGAGACAACCACTGGTTATTTTTTAAGTTGGGACCGTTGCCGGCAACGGCTAATAGTTGGGATTATTAAAATCCATTATTCCTAGTTTAAAATGATTCCTACCCATGTGACTGAGTAAAGAATGAAAATCCATGAAAGTTATCAGAGTCTATCTCATTCCTTGAAGTTAATGTGATTAAATATTGATCATTGTATAGATAGTGATCATAGACATAATTGATATAGTTGTAATGATGAGATCAACCATTAAAATTGTAATAATGGTCATGTTAATAACGAGATGGACCACCAAAAGAGGCAAATTAAGTAGTGATTATATAACATGATGGTTTGAACTTTGAAGTTATAACACATTCTCTCGTATCTTATGTTTTATTTTATATATGTACAAGTAATACATATAATCAAGAGTTTATGGATCATAATTATTTAATTAGTTGGCATGAGGTAAGACCATACCGAGTCAATGATGATGTTTAATGCATTGAAGAATATGAAGGTTTTTTCATGATAATGCAAGGTTTGCTCTTGAGGAAAATTCAGTATTTGCCAGATAAAGTAGGGTGTGGATCCCTAAATATTCTGGAAATGATTAAGGGATATAAATATCCCAATATGATACCATTTAGTATCTTAAATCGACGCATCATCTAAAAGTTTATCAAATACACAACTTGAAGATTGTGTGATTTACGACATAACTAATGTGATAGCAAGCATATTATTCCAGATTGGTATATTTATTTTGGTAATAACAATGAGTTTAATTCCCAAATTATTAATGATAATTGGAATAATTGTTGAAGTTCATATAACTTATGTTCATATAAGAATTGCTTTGTTGAGACGATCACTAAACGTTCACAAATTATTGCAAAGCAAATGATCATAAGAGCACCAATTCATTTGGGTACATGTGATTTTACATGTATAACATTAATTCGGCTAATCTCGATTAATCCCTATTAATCCCGATTAATCGCTAGTCGGTACCCACGGACCGACTAGCGCCTAACGATTCTTACAACACTATTTCAATGGTCACTTTTAGTGGTCACATTTTGGTGATATGAATGCTTTCAGTGATCACCTTGCGGTGATGTTAGTACATGTCTATATCTATATACAATCAATACTATATAGTAAGTAGTTTCAGTGGCAATCAATATCGAATTTGGAATTCTAGAACACGAAGTAATAAAGACCCAAATCTGTATACATAGTGTTGTTCCGTATTCCGTACCTTAATTACGTAGAATCAACTTGTATAATGTTTTAAGATCTTATTTAAAAATTTGGCAACCTTACTTCGTATTAGAATATACACCCCGCTTGCGGTATCCTCATATAATGTATATATGTGTGGGCGCTCAGGGGGCAAAAGTGAAAGTGCACTAATTTTAACGTTATTTTACTAATTTCGTGAAAATAATGTTAAAAGAGGGAGATGGTTAATCATGCATCATGTGGTGGTGTTGATAGCCGAAAGACAAGGGGCTACTTGCACTAATCGGCATTTGTCTCAATTGCTGAGTGTTATGTGCCTTATGTCCAAGGCTTGATGCAAAACTACTATCGAGCCGGGGGTCTCATTGGAAACAACCCCTCTATTCTTATGGGGTAGAGGTAAGACTGTCTACATCTCACCCTCCTCAGACCCTACCTTAACTTTGCTATTGGTGGGATATATTGAGTATGATGATGACGATGACTTCGTATTAGAATATCCACCGTCCAAAATTGATGGTTTGTCGTATTCTCCAACCAAAATAAGAACGAATAGTCGTTTTTTATTCATTGTGAAACTTAGTGTGTCTATATATATTAACCTATTCAAATAATAAAGGTTTGAAGGTGGTAAACAAAGGTTAGGAATTATTGGAAAGGGGAAGGCTCATTGGGGAACACTAAAAAATAGGGAACAGCGGGGAACCAACTCAAACGAACTTCGATTGGACTCATTCCAGCGGCGTTGGAACCGGCTCGTCGAACCCTAACTAAGATCTCTTAACCCTAAATCCTACTCCTAAACTCTAAACCCTAAAGCTAAAAATTAAGGCTAAAACCTAAGCTAAACCATAAAATTTAAATTATAAACCCTAAAAGCTAAACCCTAAAAGCTAAACCCTAAAGGCTAAACGTAAAGCTGAACCTTAAAGCTAAACCCTAAAGCTAAACCCTAAATCCTAAACCCTAAAGCTAAACCCTAATATATTTAGGGTTTAGGGGTTATGATTTAGGGTTTAGGGTTAAGAGATCCTAGTTAGGGTTCGACGAGCCGGTTCCAACGCCGCTGGAATGATTCCAATCGGAGTTCGTTTGAGTCGGTTCCTCACTGTTCCCCATTTTTTTAGTATTCCCCAATAAACCTCACACTTATTGGAAATATGGTAACCATTGAATGCAAAACAATCTTTAACATATATATAAATATAATTAGGAGTTAATTACTGTTTTCGTCCTTGTGGTTTGTCAAAAATCACTATTTCAGTCCATTAGTTAAAAAATTGCGATTTCAGTCCCTGTGGTTTCACTTTCGTAACCATTTCAGTCCACCTTGTAACCAGTAAAGTCCCTGTACTTAACAAAATAATTGATTGAAATGGTTACGACAGTGAAACCACAGGGACTGAAATGGTTACGAAAGTGAAACCACAGGGACTGAAATCGCAATTTTTTAACTAATGGACTGAAATAATGATTTTTGACAAACCACATGGACGAAAACAGTAATTAACTCATATAATTAGTCTATAGGAATATTGATTTGATCTTATTTTATATTTTGAATACATCTTTCATGATAATTACACCTTTTGTTGTAACCATACTCAATCTCAATCTAATAAATATAATTAGTCTATAGGAATATTGATTTGATCTTATTTTATATTTTGAATACATCTTTCATGTTAATTACACCTTTTGTTGTAACCATACTCAATCTCAATCTGATAAATATAATTAGTCTATAAGAATATTGATTTGATCTTATTTTATATTTTGAATACATCTTTCATGATAATTACACCTTTTGTTGTAACCATACTCAATCTCAATCTGATAAATATAATTAGTCTATAAGAATATTGATTTGATCTTATTTTATATTTTGAATACATCTTTCATGATAATTACACCTTTTTTTGTAACCATACTCAATCTCAATCTGATGAAGTTGAAAAAGAAGTTATACATGTGGGCTCCGTTAAAAACAAACTTCTTGGCGTGGAAAGTGATGGTTGGTAAGGTCGCTTTAAAGACGGGCTTGGCGGCTAGAGGATTTGCCCTAAATGATCTGGATTGCATGTCCTGTGGGGGGGGGGGTTCGAGGAGACGACAAATCACATATTTGCTTCTTGCCTTATTGCGAGATGTGCGTGGTGAAATTTTTTCGTGTGGGTCCATGTAATCATGACTGCTCACTTGAACTCCTCGAAGAATAAGAATATTATGGACTACATCTCAAACTGTGCGGGTTAAAAATGAAAAATCAAATAAATTTTAGATTAAAAGTGTAATATTAATTAGTTTTTTTTTTTAAAAAAACACCTCTAAGCTTTGTATACAACACCCCAATGCACATGCATGTGTTTGGATTAAAAATGTAATAATAATCTTTTTTTTGAAAGCAACCCTAAACTTTGTGCACAACATCCCTATGCATATACATGTTGGAAATTTATAATATGTAAATAAACCAAACATAATATTACGAATAAAAGCCAACCATAATACAACATAAGTCAAACATACTGATAAACCAAACGTAATATTACGAATAAAAGCCAACCATAATACAACATAAGTCAAACATACCGTTACTAATACAATTTCAAGGTATGAGACTTGTCCCACATCGGTTGTATGAGTGATAAGTCGTAATATGTAATTGTTTTTGATTGATTTGATACTGAATACAAAGGACTCTATATATAGAGTTAATAGTTACATAAGTAATCCCTCTAGAATGTAAATATATAAAACAAGTTCTAATATTTTGTCTAACATTCCCCCGCAAGTTGAGGGCGGGGTGCGACCTGCAACTTGGACCGTAGAAAGATAAATCTTTGAGAAGACAAGGGCTTAGTGAACACATCAGTACCAATCTGATCGTTGGTGGAGATGAACTTGACATTTAGTTGACCTTGAGCTACTTGTTCTCTGACAAAGTGATAGTCTACTTCAACATGCTTTGTACGAGCCTGAAAAACGGGGTTAGCTGAAAGATAGGTAGCTCCAAGATTGTCGCACCAAAGTGTGGGTGAAGATTTGGTAGCAACATTGAGTTCACGTAGAAGTGCCTTCAGCCAAATTAGTTCTGCAACAGTGTCTGCGAGAGCTTTGTATTCTGATTCGGTTGATGACCTGGAGACAGTTCTTTGTTTGCGAGCGGTCCAAGAAATAAGGTTAGAACCCAAGTAGACTGCAAATCCCCCCGTGGACCGGCGATCGACAGTGCAACCAGCCCAATCAGAATCAGAAAAGGCCTGAATAGCGGTGTCCTGCCAATGTGCATCCGTGAAGGCATGTAAAAAAGAGTCTGAGTTATGTCTGATGAGAAGACCAAGATCAGATGTGCCCTTTAGATATCGTAGGATACGTTTGACAGCAGACCAATGGTTTTCTGTAGGGCGTGCATAAATTGGCACACTTTGTTGACAGCGAATGCAATGTCTGGTCGAGAAAGAGTGGAATATTGTAAGGCTCCCACAATTTGGCGATATTGTGTCGGGTCAGGTAATAGAGGGCTGTCATCTAGAGTTAAGACCTGAGAGATATTCATGGGAGAGTTAACTGGCTTGCAATCCGAGAGACCAGAACGCCGTAGAATGTCTAGGATGTATTTTCTTTGAGACAACAAAACATTCTTTTGGTGATGTATAACTTCAATTCCCAAAAAGTAGTGTAGTGTGCCAAGATCCTTAATTGCAAGAGATGAGTTCAACTGTTTAATAATGCTGTCAATTGTAGAGTTGTTGTTACAAGTAATGATAATGTCATCCACATAGACGAGGATGTAAACCAAGGTGGCACCTGCTTTGAGAATGAATAAGGATGGATCCGTTTTGGATCCGTAAAAACCCAGTTGCTGAAGCACAGTGGAAAGACGATGAAACCAGGCCCGAGGAGCTTGTTTGAGCCCATACAGAGACCGATGAAGACGACACACATGATTAGGTTTACTTGGGTCTTCAAAACCAGGGGGTTGTTTCATAAATATGGTTTCTGAGAGGTCCCCGTGTAAGAAAGCATTTTCCACATCCAGTTGACGAAGGGGCCATTGCTGAGTCACAGCCAAAGATAAAATCACCCTGATAGTAGTAGGTTTGATAACGGGACTGAAAGTTTCATTATAATCAACACCTGGTTTCTGATGGAAACCTTTCGCCACAAGTCTGGCTTTGTACCGAGTAGGTTTTCCCTGTGCGTCAGACTTTAACCTGTACACCCACTTACAATCAATTAAGTTAGAACGGTTATCATAAGGGACTAAGGACCATGTTCCATTCTTAATAAGCGCTTGAAACTCCTGGTTCATGGCATGACGCCACTCCGGAGATTTGTTGGCAACGGTAAAGGTGGTAGGAATGGATAGATTGGAAGAGATGGTGGTAAAGTAAGCATATGGGTTAAAGAATTGTGTTTGTTTCGGATTTTGTCTCAGATTTGATGGTCGTGGGCGAGGTGGTGGGGGTGGAGGGGTTGGTATGGTTGAGGAGGATCCGGTTTGGGGGTGTTCGGTGGGTAAAGAAGGGGTTGTTTGAAGCTGATCTGGTTGACACGCTGCTGATAAAGTTTCAGCAGGTTGAATAGAGGTTGGTTGGGTTTGAACGGTGTTATTTGAAGGAGAGTGGGTCGGGGTTGGTGAAGGTGGGTCATTAGAAGTGTGGTCTGCAGGAATTATTGGAGGTGGTTCTGGGAAAATAGAGACGAATGGCGGAGAGTTTGGGATAGGAGATGGAGTAGGTGGGTTAAAAGGAAAGACATGTTCGTTAAAGCGACATATTGTGCAATGTAGACGCGTTCGGTGGCGATGTCAAGGCACCGATAACCGTGATGAAATGGACTATAACCAAGAAAAACACACGGTGTGGATCGAAAATCCATTTTGTGATGGTTGTAAGGGCGCAAGTAGGGAAAGCACCGGCAACCGAAAACTCGAAGAACGGTGTAATCGGGTTTGCGATTGTAAATGTGTTCGTAAGGAGATTTGTTGGAAGAAATACGGGAAGGAAGACGATTGATTAAGTAGACGGCGGTTTCGAAGGCGAAGTGCCAAAACTTTTGTGGAAGATTGGCTTGGGCTAGAAGGGTAAGACCTGTTTCAACAACATGACGGTTACGACGCTCTACAGTGCCGTTTTGAGCACTTGTATATGGACAAGAGCGTCAATGGATGATTCCAAGGGAGGTAAAGAAGGATGACAAGTTTCTAAATTCCCCTCCCCAGTCAGTTTGGACACTTTTTAATTTCGTATTGAATTGTCTTTCAACCAGTGTTAGGAAAGTTTTAAAGGTGGCATAAACATCAGATTTGCATGTTAAAGGGAAAAACCACATAAAGCGAGAATGATGATCAATACATAATAGGAAGAATCGATAACCATTAGTAGATAAAGTAGGCGAAGGCCCCCAAACATCACAATAAACCAAATCTAGAACATTATGACTACGAAAATCTGAAAGTGGCAAACAATGTTTAGATGATTTGCCTAATTGGCATGCAGTACATAAAGAAGAACAATGTTTAGTGGAAACAGGTAATGAAAAATGGGAAATAACAGAATCAAAAATACGTTGATGTGGATGACCAAGGCGTTGATGCCAAACTGTAGAGGGGGCTTTGATGGCTGTGAAGGCAATCTTCGGAATGGACTTGAACCGAGGGAGCCGTAGGGTGTAGAGACCATTCTCACTTGGGCCACTGAGAAGGGTAGTGTGTGTAGATTCGTCCTTCACAACAAAAAAAGAAGAGTGAAATTCAAAGAAAACATTATTTTCAAGGCAAAATTGTTGAACGGACAAAAGATTTTGTTTGAGGTTTGGCACATGAAGAATGTTAGATAAATTAAAGGTTTTATTAGGTGAATAGAATTTTGATGAGCCAATATGGAAAATAGGAAGGGGATTACCGTCACCAACATGGAGTGAGTCATTACCTTGATATACCTCAGAGTGGTCAAGGCTTGATAAGTCCGGAGAGGTATGACCATTAGCACCAGTGTCGGGCTTCCACGAAGTTTCAGATTGCGATCCAACATCTGAAAAACCGGACATAGTGGCCTGAGGAGGCTGCCTAGGAGTGGAAGAACCAGACTGATTTGGGCATTGAGAAGGAAGATGGCCTATTCCACACCGATTACAATGGCCATAGACCATGTTCTGGGTAGATGCCCATGAAAACTGCTTGGATGAGCTGGTATCACGGCTGTCCCGATTTCGGTTGTTAAAAACACCACGTGAGTTGCCCCGAAAATTGCCACGGCGATTGCCCCGGTTGCCATTAAAAGAACGAGTGGTATAATTGGCTTGTGGTTGCTGGGTAGAGGGTGAAATAGGGTTGAGTTGGTACCCCAGTTGGCTGGCTAACAATTGGAGGTTGGAAAGTTGAGTTTGGATGGCATTTAAGTTTGGTGAAATTGGTTCGGTTGAGGCTGCAAAGGCCTGTGGAACAGCAGCAGGAGTAATGGAGGGACTGCGATGAATACTTGTCATGTAGTCATGGTCATGAAGGAGGCCGTGGAGTTCATTGAAAGTCACGGGTGGTTGTCAGGTTAGAAGGTTGGATTTGAGGCCATGATATTCTTCTTTTAGACCCGAAATAACAAGCATGGCAAGGTCTTTATCTTTCATGGGTTCACCGATATTAGCAAGGGCAGTAGCATATTCTTGTGCTCTAGTAAGATAATCAGACGGTTTTTCGTCTCCTTTCATCATAATTCTAAGAAGTTGTGTTTTTAGAGTATACTCACGTGAGGAAGTGTTTGGTGCGAATGCACGTTCCAGAGATAACCAGACTTCTCTGGATGTTTGGCCCTGAACATGTTGGAAAACGGCTTCAGAGATGGTTGAAGTAATCAGCATACGGACATGAGTATCATTCGATATCCAGTGAGGATAGCTAGGGTTGTCACTAGTTGTAGTTCCTGATGTGACAGTTTTTGGTGGGCATGGTATGGTGCCATCTATGTAACCGAATAGATTGTTGGAAATAAGGAATGGTTCAATCATCTGTTTCCAGTATCCATAGTTTGTAGGAGATAGTGTGAAGGCGAATTTGTGAGAGTTCAGGGCTGTTTTCTCAGCAGTGGTTAGTGCTGCAATGGCTGCCATGGTTGGAATTGAAGGATAGAAAGAGATAGGAAGAGAAGGCAGAAGGGTTTAGGTTGCAGGAAGTTTGCAGCAATATGGTGGCGGCAGTAGGGTTTAGGCTGCCCAAGTTGTTGCAGAGATTAGAGAAGGCGGCAGTAGGGTGTTTAGGGTTTTTCACGGCTATGATACCATGATAAGCCGTAGTATGTAATTGTTTTTGATTGATTTGATACTGAATACAAAGGACTCTATATATAGAGTTAATAGTTACATAAGTAATCCCTCTAGAATGTAAATATATAAAACAAGTTCTAATATTTTGTCTAACAATGAGCAACTGATGTGGGGTTTATATACCAAATGAGCTCCCTCACCCATCAGACTAGTCTTTTGGGTTGAGTTGTCTCGTTTCTCTCTCACCCATATCAGACTAGTCTTTTGGGTTGAGTTCTCTCATTACGATGGGTGAGAGAGCTCATTTGGTATATAAACCCCACATCAGTTGCCCATACAACCGATGTGGGACAAGTCCCATACATTGCAATGGTATTAGTCCATGACAATCGACCCTCCTTAAGGGCCAACGTCCTCGTTGGTCACGGCCATGTTGGTCACGGCTGGCTCTCTCCAGGTCACCACTCCGAGTTCTGGCTCTGATACCAATGTTACATACCAAACGAGAGAACTCAACCCAAAAGACTAGTCTGATGGGTGAGAGAGCCCATTTGGTATATAAACCCCACATCGGTTGCCCATACAACCGATGTGAGACAAGTCTCATACTTTGCAATGGTATTAGTCCATAACACATACTTATCATAAATCAAACATGCCTTAACTTAAGTCAAACATAAACCCATACAATGTCTTAAAAACCATAAACAACCTTCAAACAGAAAGCCAAACAAAGTGTTAACATCCTTTACATCATTCTTGAGTAGCCTGTGGTACATCTTGTGTTGCATTTTGTGAAACAGGTTCTTGTGCTGCAACTGCTAAACAACCTTGAGACTCACCTTGACCCTTGCAGCTTCTACAATTGTGCCCCTTATTCCCACATTTTCTACATGTTGTGGTGCTCCCCTTCCTTGTCATTTTACCCCTTTTGTCAAATGATTCTTGAACCTCCTCAATAGACTTTCTCCTCATTTTCTTTGGCCTTTCCACCTATTCATTCAATTGACAAACACCTTTTATGTTAATAATACATACATACATATGTCATTCATAGATATATTTAATTCATACCTGCTTATGATGTTTAGGTGGAACGAGTGTTGTGGGACACTCTGACGGAGTCCACATATCAGGCCCTGTGATTGGTTCAATGACATGCTTGTAAGCTTCTTTCCATGTATCTAACCAGTAAACTTTAGACACCCAATTTTCTGATATACCAATTCCAATACCATTTCTAGACATGTCCGAAATTACAGCTACTGCATGTTTACACGGCATCCCAGTTAAATCCCACTTTCTGCATGAGCATGTTTTCAAATCCACATTCACCACACATTGAGACCTTAAACCACTCACCTAGTAATATAATAATCTCCAACATTAGTACCAACCGCTTTGAAAAGGATGAAAATTTAAAATATGATACCTGATATTTTGAAGAATCCACCATGAGAACATTCATATGTGACGCTGCTTCTTTAATGTCATTGAAGACCCCTTCAGCATATGGTGTTAATGGACCATTTGATTTTTCCTAGGCCTTCTTCACATTAACAATCCTTCTTGTCATGTATTCCCTGATATATTCCAAACATGTGATCACAGGCTTGTCTGTAGCTCCAATTAATTGTTCATTAAACTCCTCACAAATGTTGTTCAATAAAATATCACATTGTGCACTACTTGTAAAATGAGATCTTGACCAGGTTTGGGGTGGCATCTGAAGTAGCCAATCATGTAAGGTTGGGTCTTTATCCCTTATGTCTTGCATAGCATTGTTAAAGTAAGCCAGAGTAGTAACGGAAGCTGCTTTCCATAACAAGTTTTTAAACACATCTCCACACCATTGCTTCTTTATATTCTCGTGTATATGTCTAAGACAATATCTATGCTCAGCATTAGGAAACACTCTCTTCATTGCTGGAATAACACCCTGCATGAATTGGACCAAACAAATTAAATTAATTCATATAGATTAGACATAACTGATTAATAAAAACTTACATTTTGACGGTCGCTAATAAAAGTGAAATTAGAATTGCATGTTAAGTCAAGATCATTCTGGAGGGAATCTAAGAACCATGACCAACTCTCATAAGTTTCAGCTTCCACAAGAGCAGAAGCAAATGGATAGATACAATTGTTACCATCAACACCCACAGCACTCAAGATCTGACCTGGATATTGCCCTTGCCCATTCATAAAACAACCATCTAATCCAAGAATTTCTCTCCCACATATCTTAAAACCTCTCTTCATGGCAGCATAACATATGTATACTCTTCTAAATTGCCTAGTATTACTACTAGGGTTAGACGATGGCTCCACATCTATTTTGATGGTGCTACCTGGATTAGCCCTTAACAGTTCTTCACAATAAGTTGTTAGCATACCGTACTGATCTCTATAATCACCAACCAACTTTTTTGTAACAATCATTTTAGCTCTAAAAACTTTCGAAAGTGAAACCTGTACCTGATGTTTTTTTTGGATTACATCTTGAAGAGCACGTAAGGGTATTTCTGGATTGCTTTCAATAATTGGTTCAATCTCTTTGGCTATGGAACTCATAGTGTACAGACCAGGTTCTATAGTTTGGAGGCATTGGTGTTGGTAATCGAACATGCGAATCACAGGTTTGAATATAACGAATTGAGAATCAAAAGAACAATAAACTTGCTTGTATTGAATGAAAAGTGATAATTACAATTGACATACATGAACCCTATATATACTATACGAATAGGTGCGATTGAACAGTTGCGTCTCCTCTTGAATCGATGTGTCTCCTTGCGAACAGTCGCGTCTTCCTTGTTTTGAGATGTTGCCGCCGTTTCTGAAGAGGTGCGTCTCCAGGAGAGGCGTCCCTTGATTAAGTGTAGGTTACAAACTTTCAACTTGTCGCATCCGGTCCTCGCACTTACTAACTAATCTAATTATAACATAAAACTAACTAACTACTAATTACAGAACGACCCCTATACCTATATTTAGTTTAAAACACCAATACTCCCCCTTAAACTAAATATAGTTTAACGAAGGTCTTCAACTTGCTTGACTTGCAGTAGCATTGGTTCCTCTTCCAATGCGAGATTGGCTTCTTGTTGCGTGTCTTTCTCCTTTTCTTTCCACTTGGTGCAATCTCTTGCAAAATGACCAAGTTTTCCACAATCATAACATCTGAACTTGCTCTTGTCTTGGTTTCTTGGACCCATATCTTTTCCACGTCCTTGACTTCTGCCATAGTTTTGAACACCACGGCCCTTTCCATGATGCAAACTTTCAAATTTGTTATCTGTACTTGCCATCATGAGTCCTCCTTGATTATTATCTTCTTGCTTGTCTTGACTTTTGAGACGTTCTTCAAAAGCTATTATTCTTCCCACTGCTTCTTCAAATGGCATTTTGTCTATTTCCGAATATTGTTCGATATTTGCCACGATGGGTAGGAACTTCTTCGGAACGGAGATAAGTAACTTCCTTACGAGTTTCTTGTCTTTGATAGTGGTACCGAGAGTTTTAAATTTGGCTTTTATACCACTCAACTTGCTTGCGAAACTACTTACTGTTTCGTTCTCATCCATCTTTAAAACTTCCAGTTCGCTCCTCAAAGTTTGTAGACGTGCTTTCTGAACCATATCTGCCCCGAGATAACGAACTTTGATTGCATCCCATACTTCCTTTGCTTTTTCGTATTGCGCAACTTGCATCAAAACATCTTCTGGTAACGTTTGGAAGATAAGTGCTTTCGTTGTGTGCGCCTTCTTTTCATTTATCCCTTCCGTTGAAACAACTGTTTCCCAAAGACTATATGCCTTCAAGATTGTTTCCATCATAACTGCCCATTGGGTGTAATTCGTCTCTTTCAATTTTGGGCATTGAAGAGATACATTCCCTTGCTCGTGGAGTGACATTGATGCGTTTCCATCTTTTTCTGTCATGCCTCCTTTCTTTCTCTCCTTGCTTTTCTTTCCTATCTTGCTTGTGATCGAATGATCCTTTTCTTACTTAGTACTTGCGTCTGGCCAACTTGCTAACCAGGTTCTTGCGTTTCTGACCGACTTGCTAATCAGATTTTTATGTACCCTGACCCACTTGCTAATCAGGTTCTGACCGACCGACTTGCTAATCAGATTTTTATGTACCCTGACCCACTTGCTAATCAGGTTCTGACCGACTTGCTGATCAGATTCTTGCTAACTTGCTATTGCGAGTGATAAAAAAATATCCAACCAACTTGCTAATCGGACTTAATTTAATCGACCCGCTGTACTTGCTTTTTCTTGCTTTGACCAAGAATGGTCGTTTTTTGCTAGACTGAATCGTGAAGATTCGACGTGCTACTTGCTATTTTGAACCAAACGATCCGGAACTTGCTATTTGAACCAAGAATCGGTTTGACTTGCTAGAACCGATACGGATTCGATTTCTTTCTATACGTATCGTTTATGATTCAAAATTGACTTGCTTTATTTTAAACAACATGCTAATGATCCCCTTTTCAACGTACAAAAAACTTGATTTCTTTTTCTTTTGAAATATAAAACTTTACTTCTTTCTAAAAAACATGAACTGATGATGGGAACCAATTACCTTCCTTTCAATACTAAAATAAGGTTTTTCTAAATTCCTTGAAAAATGAAAAAACAAACAGATTGTTGTTTGACTTTTGCCTTTAATCTCGAAGTATGAATATAAAGAATTCAAACTTCAATCTTGAGAAGAATAAAGCCTAACCAACAAACATACTTTGGAAATTGATTCCTATCTTGCGGTTCGATTAAATCAAAAGAAAAGAAAAAAACTTACGAAATCGAACACCGTCGATTGGTTCTTGATTGATTCTGATTCTCCGATTCGATTGGCAAACGCAAATAATCGTTTCTTGCTCGTAATCTTGCACTGAGATTTTCTTTCTTGCTTCCTGGATCGATTAACCGTGATGCTCTGATACCACTGTTGGTAATCGAACATGCGAATCACAGGTTTGAATATAACGAATTGAGAATCAAAAGAACAATAAACTTGCTTGTATTGAATGAAAAGTGATAATTACAATTGACATACATGAACCCTATATATACTATACGAATAGGTGCGATTGAACAGTTGCGTCTCCTCTTGAATCGATGTGTCTCCTTGCGAACAGTCGCGTCTTCCTTGTTTTGAGATGTTGCCGCCGTTTCTGAAGAGGTGCGTCTCCAGGAGAGGCGTCCCTTGATTAAGTGTAGGTTACAAACTTTCAACTTGTCGCATCCGGTCCTCGCACTTACTAACTAATCTAATTATAACATAAAACTAACTAACTACTAATTACAGAACGACCCCTATACCTATATTTAGTTTAAAACACCAATAATTGGTGTTGATGACAAATTGTTTTAACACACCACGAATCTAGGATTGTTCGTCTAGAGATGTGAATAGCCCAAGGGCAAGTGGGTTTGGTTTTCCTTTTACAAAGTTTTTTCGGTTTTTTACTCTGACCCGTGCTGGTATGAGAACTTTGCCCTTGTAAACATTCAACACCTATCAATGTAGGATTTGTACCCATACAAACTACCCTATACCTTAAAGGTTCATTTTTAGCAATGAAAACTTCTCTTCTTGAAGTAAGTGCATAGTTTTTAACCATCTCATGCAACTTCTCCTTATCTTCTATTAACTGCCCAATATAAAAGGGATTATATGAGTCAGTACTTGGACTTTTTCTTTTCTGCTTTCTAATTCTTTTTGCAACCTTTTTTAACACCGTAAAATCACCGTCATCGTTCTCACTATGGCTGTCAAAGTTGTCGATATCAACATTAGTGTCATCCTGTAAATCATCATTATGCTGATCAATATGCTCATCAACTTCTTCTATACCATGATCAACAAAGGCCTTAACATGGCTCATGTCCATTTCTACATCCTCCACAGAATTATCTTCTTCTACTATATAATCAGGATCATCATCCAGTTGTACATCCTCCATAGGATTATCTTCTTCTACCATATAATCAGGATCATCCTCCTCACTATGCAAGGCTAAGAGTTTACTCATGTTAAAGCCAGGTGGCGGTGGCGGCCTGCTAGTGGTAGGTGTGGTTGGAGTAACCTGAGATACTGTAAATAATAAAAATTGTATTTCGTTATAATGGAGGAAACAAAAACGATATACGAATCCTTTTTTTAAATGTAAATATACCTGGATGCATAGAAGGGGTAAGATCTTGACACTTCGACCTGAAAGCGTCAGCCAATCCTTTGTTCATGGGGACTCTATGAATATTGGTCACAAGTTCCATCTTTTTTGAGTTGTAAGCCGCATCTGCTTCTTGATGTTTAGCTTCATACTTGAGTCGTATTTGTGCAACAACTTCATCTATCTCCTTCTCACAATCAGCTTTCAGCCTTTGTTTCTGCACGAAAACAAAACCGATAGCATAATGACAAGTTGATCAATATGAGTTAACTTATTAAAGTATATAAATAAATGACTTACCAATTCTTGATAGAACTTCGTTACGTTATCTTCCACAGTGGGTTCAAGTAATGGCTCGCTTGGTGGAAGTGTGTCAGATGGATTTTCAGCAACTGTTGGATCAGTAGATGACGGGAAATCCGGTTCATCGTCTGGAATGATTTGATCAAGTTGACTGGCACCTGATGGTTGCAGATTACAAACGTTAATTTCTTCATCTTGAATCCCACTGTCTGGAAGTTGTTCAAGTTGAAGAGGCTCACTTTTTATTTCCTGAAAAGAAGTTCAAATTATAGTTTATGAGACACATGATGAACAAAAAGAATTCGGAATATGCTAAATGCAAATAACCTACATGAACAGATGGTGTTTTGTCCTGTGATATGGCTGCACACACTGGATTACCACTATCGGAACAAAAAGAAACATTATGGTCTTCATTAGCATGCAACGCAGCAGGTAGTATAATGCTATCTTCAGCATTCTCTTCTTTCACAGCTGGTTTTGCCACCTCAGCAGACTCAACATATGGTAGCACATGGTTTAAGTATTTGTCTTTTACTAGTTTCAGCTTATTGTACACCGATTCTGTTTCTTCTTCCGTGCAGCTGAATTCGAAGTGCTTCTTTGCAAGAGCAAAGGACTCACTCCTATCGATTTTATTTTTCGCTAGAGAAGAACCAATCCAACACTAAAATACGAAAAATATCATGTCAGTAAATACATTAAATATTGTCAAAAAAAAAGTGAGCATTCAGTTGTTAAAAGATAGTACCAGTGATATCATGAGAGCCTGTAATAGACTTGTATGTTCTTTGCCGACAGTAAAATTTTCAAGGACATATTCAAGAAATCTATCCACTATGATCTTCACATCCTCCTGCATTTAGAGTCGACTAAATCTTATTACTATTCAACATGTTACATAAGCATCAAAACAGGATAACAATAAGTAACATGTTTAGTTTCCTCGATTGTCAGGGATATCCTAGTTCACTCTTATTCCTACACACGATAAACTAAAAAATAAAAAATAAAACAGCAATTTAAAAAAATGTTAAAATAAACAAAACGGGTCAAACGAGTTGAAAGTATGTAACCTTCCAAATCGTTATCATGGTTTAAAAAAACGGCCGAGGCATGCGCCTCGAGGCGAGGCGCCCAAAAAACGAGTCTGAGGAGGCGCCTCAGGGAGTTATTTTGTAGGTGCGCCCCATATGGTTGAGGCGCTAAGAAAAGTTGCTCATCAGGTGTGCCTCAGGGGATTTTGATGTTTTTGACTTTTTGTGTCAATTTCAAACATTTATGTGTCTTTTTTATGTGTGTTTTTGATGAATCTGGTGATGAGATTAGTTATTATTTTTTTTAGTAAGATATATAATTTTTATATTTAGTTTTTAATTCCGCCTTGGTTCTCCTCAAGGCGAAGGGAAAAAGCCTCGAGGCACGATTTCCTACTTTGAAACCTTGATCGTTATTGGTCTAAAATTTGAATATTATTGAGATTAAACTTGTACTCATGCATTGATTAACTAACAAGTTAAAGAAAATGGACAAAAGTGTTTACGGGTCAACCCAGCCCATTTTGACATGTAATAAAATCACCTAATTCAACACAATGTGCAAAAACGTACCGAAAACTTGAGAATGTTGCAAAGCTCAGATACAGTGGGCTTCAAATGATCAAGCATACTTGTTAATGAAAACTGATCGCCAGACAATGACTGAGACTTGTTAGTTGCTGCCGAAACCCCTGAAATAAGTTCAGTAACATATCAATATCTTCAACGACAAGACACTCTATTACACAAACAAAAAACATAAAAGACAATATTGCTCATTTACCCTCATTTACTCCTCCAGTTACAGTCTTCAACTGAGCAGGTTCATTATTTACAATTTTCCTACGTGTCTTTACACCACCACCATCCACATCACTTTCTCCCTCCAAAAGATAATTAGGTCTTTTTCTTTGACGCTGCGGGGTCGATTGAGATACAAATTTCCATGCTGGACACTGTCCCTCCAATAGTTTTTTTCCAAAATATATACTGCTGATCTCCATCAGGTAAATGTGTTTTTACCTCAGCATGTAACAGGGTATTTTGAACTCGGGTGATGATCGATTTCGATGTTGTATCATTGCTTTTACATTTGTGAGAGAGTATATATAAAAAATCCTCCACTACATCCTTTAGAAAAGATTCTTCAGATGAAATATTTACAACAGTTTGACTATGAAACTTGGTCAACTTGTCAAATAAGTCAGAGGCCCCCCACACGAGTAAAGCATCATAATTACTCCTTAAACTTTGTGACTTGACATCTAGAACCACATTGATCTCTGCAAGTTTAAGAATTTTCTCTTCTACAGTGGATAAAGAGTATAATCGGAACACCATGATTTGTTCCGACTGTGAACCGATAGATAACTTTTGCAATGACTTCAAATCATTTGAGGGATTTAATTCGCTGTCGAATATGATAATAGCATCCACTGATGATAACTTAATGCTCTGAGGAAACACACGAGATTCTAGTAAGAAAATAAATTTTGTCATATCTTTATTGAACATGTTTATTGCAGCTTGCTTCTTCGAGGAGATGGTTGGAACCCCATCCACATGTTCGTATGAGTTTTCACCAAATCTTTGAATGACAAACTCAACTAATAAATTTCCAAGTGAAGGATTACCGCTTGAGACACCACTTGTAGGCTATATTATAAAATTCATGAAATGAGTTGGACCTTAATACCTTAATGCACATTAAAAATAACAAGATCGTTGATTTATACATACCTGAAAAAGGATAAGCACTTTCCATTGCTGTTTTTGGATTTCAGGTAGTACGCGGTCAAGAAACCGTAGTTTGCCACTTGCTTCCACGCCAACATCTACTGCCATACTTGGGTCCTTATCCTTTATAAGTGATTGTTCAACTTTAAGATCCACCGTGTAGGGGTGATTACAACACTTCAAGATAACATAATATCCAATATTACTAATACTTTATCATATTTCAGATTAAAATACTGAAATAATGAAGTGATAGAGCTAGAAACCTAGAACAAACCTTTCGGATGGTAACAAAAAGGTCCTTAAGAGCCCCGAGAGTATCACTTCTTGAGTTTGTATGAAGAGCCGTATCATTAGAAAGTAGAGTAGCACAATACTGTTCAAGCTGCACGTTTGAAATCGGAACAGGAACCCAGAATTCTACAAATTTGGAATTTGTAGAATCAACATTGTTCTCTGCATTCTCCATGCTACCAGCTTGCTTTGCATGTATCTGTAACCAAACTATGAACTAAAACTCAACAAAAAATAAGCAGAGACAAAATGTAACAAGTGTTTATAGATTACAACAATGTATGGTTGCTAAAGCTTCAAAAAATGTCACATCTCAACACAATCCCTATAATTTAGGGCAATACTTCAAAACTTTCACCTAAAACCCTAAAAACCCAAACACTATCATAGGATCATCATTTCTAACCTCTCACAATCAATAATCCAGTAAAAAAACTAAACAACACACCAATTTCACATGCATGAAACAACATTATATGCGTACTTAAAACCGAAATTCTACTTTAAAATATACAAAAATTGACCTAATATACAATTTACTCTAACAAATAAACACACATACAGCTAAAATCATTAACAAATGCACCGAATTTCAGCAAATGAACGTAACTGCAGAATCACCTCGAGCTCTGTTGAATATTGTACGAAAATTTCATGAATAAAGAGAGAAAGTTGCCGTTGTTAGTTAGGATCGTGAGAGTGTCATGCAAACGCCGGTAATGAGAAGTTTCCGGCGAGTGAAAAAGGTCTCCGGTGGTAGAACACAAGGGAAGTGTGTGAAGGAAGGAATAATAAGAATACGGGTGTGATAAGTCGTTACAGAAATTTTGGTTTCGAAAGAGGGAAATATCGAAAATTAAAAATTGAGAAAAGAAGAAAAATATATGATTATTGAAAACAAACAGATTTATATATCGTTTTGGTTATGTTATCATCTTATTTTTTGGGTTTTTTTTCGATTGCTATAACATGTGCAAGTGCTAGGGGTACAAACGAGTCGAGCCGAGCTCGAGCTAAACGTAATTTTTCAAGCTCGGCTCGGGCTCAACTCGTTTAGTATTTACTAATTAATTTATATTAATTGTAATTATTATTATACATGTAATTTAGTTATATTTTTTTATATTTATAAAATGGTAATTATTATTATATAAATATATGTTTAATATATTAATAAAAATATATAAACAGAAAGCTCGTTTAGTCTCGCGAGCCGGCTCGAGCTCGATAAGCGAAGCTCAGGCTCGGGCTCGTTTACTAAATGAGCTTGTTTTTAGGCTTGACTCGAGCTCGAGCTCGTTTAAGCTCGGTTCGTTCAAGCTTTTTTTCGAGCCGAGCTCGAGTAACTCGCGAGTAGCTCGGTTCGTTTGCACCCCTAGTAGGTACCATAGACTGAGGGCATGTTTGACTAAGCTTTTTGAAACAGCTTATTGATTTATTGGCTTTTTGAAAAGTCATAAGCTCCAAAATGATGTTTGGCAACGAGGGTGTATGTGAGGGAAAAGTGGCTTTTCCAAAAAGTCAATAAGGAGTTTTATAAGCACTCCCAAACACAGGGGCGAAGTATATTGGGTGCCCGGGGGTGCACCCGCCCACCCCAATGTTTCGGTTAGAAGTGTATAAGTTCCGATTTTTTCGTCCGAAAATTTTAAATTTATATAGGATCGCCCCCCGATTATTTTTCCTAAATTGTATATCCTAAATATTTATAAACTTTGTATATAAATAATGGGTAGTTTGGTAAATATACACTTTTTTTATTTGGAACTATTATTATTTGACCCGAATTGAATCGAATAGTCAACCCGACCCGTTCAACTTTAAAATAGTTGAACATAATTTATTCAAAATTTCTATTTACATTATCCTATCGTCTTTTAGTTATGACTCAAAACCCGAGTCTTTTAACCTTCCATTTCGCGTTCCCGTCTCTTGGTTTACGCACTCGTCCACAATCCTACCCATACATCGGGTATCTTTACCGAAATCATTATCAAGTAACCATTCTCATATGGTTTTAGACGTCATTTCAATTTACTTGGTCGTTTTAGCGAAATCCATCGCTTTTGTTCGATCATGTCTTTTATTCTTTAAATGACCACCATTGGTGGCCTTATTAATTATGAGTGACGATTATCATCGTTATCCTAGCTTTATTACGACTAAAGTTAACAACCTTGATTATCTTTTTCGTGTGGGCAACACCTTTGTTTTTATGACCCGACGGATCATCTATACTTTGGTTTTACTTGCCCATTTTGTTCACCATGGCCCTTTCGTCCAAGATGACTTATTTTCGTGAATTTTCTTTTGATCATTCATTTGTATCATCATTTACATTAATCCTTGTCCCTTCTCTTGGGCTCATTATCCTAATGTAATACGCTTCCGTCACCCGGCTGTGCGTTTACATTATTATCAACTATTTTGTTCATTTGTTTCATTTGGGTACTTTTTAAATTGTCTCATTCACCCCGTCCCCACTACATCGAATGTAAGTATGTCCATCATAAAAAATTCATGACATCATGTGTTCACTACTTACTTAGACAGAGTAAGCGATCAACACATGACACACATGACCTTTTCATAATTTCCGCACTACACCCCATGTAAGTGACGCCTCTAATCTTTCTATATTCTTGAATTTCATTAGCAACCATTTATTCAGTTACTATTTAACAGTTATTGGATTTACATGTTTCATTCATGAACATATACAATGTTTTTTCCTTTTTATCAAACTAATATATAATCACATTTGTTAATGTGATTGCTACTTTTCTCAATAGCATTAAATTGAGAGTTTTCCACTTGGATAATTACCCCAATCCAAGTTTCCATATGAACAAATCTTGTTATTCATTTGTTATTCATCATCGTGAATAACACATTTTCTATTAAATTTCTCTTGGAAATCAGGTTTTCTAAGTTCTATCATATATGTATGCAACCGTCATTACTTACGTGTTTGTTGCATATTACTACTTGTGCAATTAAATTTAAAAGTGTGCACCTGATAATGCTTGCCCTAACGGGCTTTCTTGCCATTACTTATTTGCGATCGTTACGCGATTTAGGTCCTTGACGAGCATACTCTTTGGACCGTTCCTCTGTCGCATCTGCGATTTGTTAAACTCTCGCTATCCTCATATGCGAGTGTCCTTCAGCTAAAACATATACAACAGTTAGTAATTTCAACATTAAAGGATGCCCGTATTATAATACAAGGCTTTTCTACTATAAACATCAACGCGTGTAATTTCGTTGACCATATCTATTCTATATCGTTTTTATTGGTGTAACGTGTATTACACGATAACCATATGTGTTGTTCTCAACACTTTAATCATACTAAACCATTGATATACATGTACTTACCGGATTTGCGATCAAGCCTCGAACCGAACACCTATCTTTATTAAGAGCATAAGGTTTAAGTCCAAGCATGGTTTTCCCACCATACTTGAATCTCTTAAACCAAGGCTCTGATACCAACTTGTAACACTCTTGTTATTATTTTAAAGGTTTGCGTATAAATAACGAAAATAAACATGTAATTACGATTAAGTATCCTCAGAAAAATACGAGTAATTTAAAACTTTTACAACTTAAAAGTTTTCAACATAACATAAATAAGTTCGTCGTTTAACATAATAACGATACATAGTGCGGAAGCTTATTTCGTAATCGTGTTCGGTTCTTGCTCGTCGCTTGATCTTCATCCGGGCACTCTTGACATTCACCTATGATCAAAACCAACTTAAAAGTTAGTTTTGATAGTCAAATATTTAGTTCAAACAAGTACAGGGGTTAAAAATGACAGAATTTAAAAATTTTCGGAGTTAGGGGGCGTCGCGTGACGCTAGGCCCCCTTTTTCACAGACTGTTGCTTCAGCTGTTGCTGTACATTCCCAGCTCAACCCGATTTCACGTAAACGGCCATAACTTCTTCGTTATTGATCCGTTTTACCCGATTTTTTTTCCTACGCGTCCGTAATTTAATCCTCCATCTATTGGAGTTAAAATCCAACATCCAACATGATAAAATTTCAGACTTTTAATCCTCGGGTTACTACCCTTTTTACCAACCTTTGACCCGTTCGTGATTTTATCACACCAACGTGTTTATTTGACTATTAAACTCATGAAATTCATTATTTCAATATCTTCTATCATATTAATTTCAAATCACGGGTTTCT
This sequence comes from Helianthus annuus, assembly GCF_002127325.2. Classification (NCBI taxonomy): domain Eukaryota; kingdom Viridiplantae; phylum Streptophyta; class Magnoliopsida; order Asterales; family Asteraceae; genus Helianthus; species Helianthus annuus. The sequence continues at coordinate 121,778,332 of NC_035433.2, read as the reverse complement.
TACATAATAAAATCCCGTTTACGCTTAAATGCTTGTTTTGACCCGTTAAGGGTATTTATGTACTTTTAAGCTTAATTTACGCCCGTCCCTTGTATGCAACATAAGTCCACCCATTTATATTGAATAGTCTTCCACCACAATTTTGATTGTGGTGGATTTAACGTACTTAAATACTTATTCCAAATTTTATCCCTCGGATATGTCATTTTACGGCAAGACGCACTTTAAGGCGTTTAACCCTAGAAAGTTTATTCCTACAACTTTTATGCGCACCCAAGGGTTGCATGGTCATAAAATAAGATTTTAAACAACCTCTAAGGGTCGTTTGCCCGGTTGACCCATCAATGGCTTTTTTGGTCGATTTTAATCCTTCAACTTGCGATGAAGGACTTTCACTAAATACTTGACCAATCATTGCACTTTTAACTATAAGACTATATATGCGTACCTGGCCCGGGTCAACAAATGGACCCGTTTTTATACCTCGCGTTTATTAGCCGAAATTCTACGGCGACGCAATTATCCAAATTGCTATTCGCTCCTGTGAACATATGACTTGACAACCAAACATTAGTCGATTTTTGTCAAATGTTGTTATCACTACCATTTGACCCGTTTGGCCTAAATGACCAAACATTTATGTTTATAAAAACTTGGTATTTAATTTCAAATCCACGCATCCGACCCATTTCAAATTTTACCCCAAATGTTTCTTTTTCATCTTTTTCTTGCATAATTAACCCATTTTGGCTTACACCATGGGTACACTTAAATCCTCAATTTACCTTAGTCTACAGTTTGACTACATTTCCATTTTACCCCTTTTTCTTATTATTGGTTACACTATAAGGTAACCTTCACGAAAACCCATTAAATCTTAGTCATTACATGACTAAATTACCAATTCGCCCCTTTTTACCACTAACCATGGTTTTCATCATTTATTTTTATTCCGATCCAAATCATATCGAATCGGATCATCATACAAAAAAAACTTAACATAATTCATAATCATTACTCACAAGTAAGCGTATTGTAAATATAAGGGGTGTATACTTAACTTACCTCGCATCCAAATTACGCTTTTTTTTTCTTTTCCTTCTTAATTCGTTTGACCCGCTTCCTCCTCCAAGCTTCCACCTAGCTTGTTATGCGTCAAACTATTATCATCGTTTACAAGGTGGTTAGTTTAATCATAATTTAATACTATTACTCCACCTTACGCATTTATATCCAAAAATTATCCTTCATCGTATTCTAGGTCAGTTTGACTTTTTAAAGTCAAACGTCCCTTAGTATATAAAATGCACATTCAAGTTTATTAACTAGTAGGCACCAAATTTCATATAGGCGTTTTAACGAACACCTTGCGGGCAAGATTTTTATACTAGGTTTATCTAGTTCAATACTAACTTTTAACCAAATCTACATTATCAAAATCAAGCCCTTGGTCTAGTTTTCATGAACAGTATCACTATCTTACATCATAGCATCAGTTTTTCTCACAATTTAACATACATAAGCATATGTTCATCATAATAGTATAAAACCCACTTAGCACACACATGGGTAATCATCAAATCATTCAAATTGTAGCAATTCTGCTTTAAATTTCTACTTAGGGCTTGTTCCTAAGCAATCATATTTCATTAGTTAAGCCATAGCCTCTACGATTCACACATTGATCGCATCATGCAAACTTAACAAATTTTCACATTTTCATGAATGTTAGAAATTCGACATACCTTACGATCCCCTTGAATTGGTGATCATTATTATGTGTTCAGATTTGAATTCGGGCTTCAATTAGCCTTTCAATTTGAAGGAATAGCTGAACTAGGGTTCTTGGCTCCATGGGAGCCTTCTGGTCGCTCTCTACGCACGCACACACACACTGTGTGTGTGTGTGTGTGTTGTGTTTTGTTTTATTTTTATAATTCCATTTTCAAGTTATCCAACTTTAGTCCTCCGTATTTTGGCTAGTTATTAAGTTAGCCACAACCTAATTCTTTCTAACCATATTCCCACTTATTAACTAGGTTTGGCATTCCTAGTTATCTTAGTGGGTTCGGAGAAATTTATGACTAGGTTTGGTTTAAGTCCCGTTACTCGGCCTTTTATCCATTTTGTTTCTTGAAAGTTCTTCGTACAACCTTTATTTAATATTAGGTTTAATTATTTAAGTCCTAATATTTACCGGGTAAGTTTACCTCTAACAGTACTTTACCCGTCTTTCAGTATTAACGGCGTTTGATTACCAAACCCGTTTTTGGGGCGTTACAAAATATCTATATACTTTTGCATGTAGGTGAATATACAGTTCAAAGTGATAAGTTTGCAACACGAATGTTTCTGAATGAAGAAATTGATGAAGTTAATCAGCTAAGGAGGAGGTAATTTGTCAATATAATTTCTATTGTATATAGATATTCAAGTCAAATACTTGGTTTCATGTTATTTGTATACTAATTCTAATCATGTGTGGTATTCAAAAGTCTTATACTGAAGTTTGGACAAGGGAGTGGTTCTACTTCTCAAACAATACTATCGTCTCAGAGCGTTTTTCCATTGCATAAAGAATTTGTAACAGATTGTGTGAGGAAACATGTTGATGAGATTAGTGAGATAGAAAAGGTTTCACATCTTTTTATATAGTTTAGTTATTTGTTTGTTTATCACCTGTGTGTTTGTCAAATTATAGATTACAAGTTGATATATTGTTTTTACAGGAAATGTCTGGTGTTGTGGTTGCGACAATTAAGATTGTGCAAGAAGAGTATGGTTGGTTTTACCCTGCCTGTCGTAAGTGTCTCAAGAAGGTGATGGCTAAAAGTGAATACTTACAGAATGTTGAAAATGTTTCAGATGATATTGTTCAATTGCCTGCGACTTCTTTGGTTTGTCCCAAATGTCGTAGTGAATGTACATCCATCACCACAAAGTAAGCAATGATGATTATTTAACATTTTATTTATATAAATAACAGTTTAAGACTGATATTTGAATATAGTTTTGGAGTTTACTTAGTCATTTGTATATATTTCAGGTTCAAGGTGCAAGTCCGGGTGCAGGATGAGAGTGGTAGTGTTTCTTTTGTTATGTTTGATAGAGATGTTCAGAAGCAGCTTCTTGGGTTAGCGGCGAGTGACATAAGAGAGAGGCAGGTAAAGGTGAATGATACTGAATGTTTTCCTTATGAGATATTTCCATTGGTTGATAGGAAGGTCGCTTTTAAGATTGATGTTTCAGAGTTCAATCTTAAAAATGACTATCATGTTTATACCGTGCAAAGAACATGTGATGATCCAGTAATAATTGCTGAGTTGGTTGTAAGATTAAATATATTTATTTTATATTTAATCTAGTAGCCATCATAATCATTTACATTATATGGATCAAAATATATAACAATCCTATTAAATAATTAGTTGGTAATTGTTGATGGGCCTAATTACCCTTATTAACTAATTAGGGTTTCCTCCTTGGTGCATATATAAGGAGAATAAAGTAGAGGTTAAAGGGTTAGACAATTACACAAACCCTAATAACACATACCATCAATCTCGCCTCCCTCTCCCAACCGAACACCCTTTTCGGTTCTTCATCACCATCATTAGAACCAGATCAACCTGACAATCATGTCAAACACTATTGCTGCGTCTCCATCTGGATTCTCTGCTGGCCTGTACTGATGTAATCAGGTATGTTTTTCATGTTTTCCATTATGCCTAAAACAGAACTGATCAACATGTGGTATCAGAGTATATGTTGATAAATCAGTTCTGATTCTATCCATTATTCTGGGATTGAAATCTGGAAAACATAAATTTTCAGAGTTTAATAAAATTCGAAACTCTATTCTCGAGTTACTGTTTCGAGTCAGTGTTTCGGAAATCATGATAACAGTAATTTTTGAACAACTTCATAATCACAATCAGCCGATTTCGATTCTGATGTGCCGAAATCATTTTTTTTTGGAAAAAGAATGTTATATAAATGACTCGAAATCATAATGGTTAAAATCAACAAATCCGAAATCTGTTTTAGAAGCCTTAATTTTCAGATTTCGGGTTCCAGAATTATGTTTTATTTTTTTAGGGTTTATCATATGTTCTTAGAAAATTCGAAAATTCCTTTATGTTTTGGAATGTAATTAGGATTGATGAGTGTTTTTCCTGTTTGATCCAAATTTATCTTTTAAGTTTATTTGAAAACTGTTAATTGATAATCAGATAAAATTTTCGAAATATTTTGACAAAATTAGATCATCATTAAAACAGGAAACCATATCTCAAAATCCCTTAGAATTCGAATTTTTAGTTATTATCACAATAACAGCTGTTAACAGTGGACTCGAAACCATCAGGTTTCGACTCGAGATCAAGATCTCGACTCGAGATCACAAGGTCTCAACTCGAAATCATAAGTGTTCTCAAATGTTTACAACTCGAGACAACGATTTCGACTCGAGACCATAAGGTTTCGACTCGAGACCACTGAGGTTTTGACTAAGGACTTCAATCTTCACAACTCGAGACCATGGTTGCGACTCGAGATCTCATCAAGCACTCGAGATCTCATAAAACACGGTAGTCGAGACCATGATTACGACTCGAGACACTGAGGTTGCGACTCGAGACCATTAATGAGTCGAGACCTTATAATGTTGCAAGATGAGTTGAGACTTGACTCGAGACCTCATAATTGAGTCGAGATCTCACCTGAAACCTCATTATGTTAGGCTGTTTAATGTGAACTAAGATTTAGCTCGGGCTCCGCCCCCCAGCGAACTCACCGCGGTGTTCGATCCGCGCTAACAGGTGGTTTGCTACTAAATAATTGGTTTTTGTAATTACTTAGTTAATTAATAAGGATCAAATAATGTTTTACAAAACCAAAATGGCTTAACTTGAATGAGCTTCTGATGTATAATTTCTGGCCAAAGCTGATTTGATACATCTACTTATCGTTCAAGTATTACGAAAGCTATGTTAAGTGTGCATCATAAACATGAATGTCTTAATATCTGGCCAAAGCTGATTTAATTCCTTCATAGATGGCATACTTAACAAGTGCATAACTAAAGTGATTGTCTCAATTTCTGGCCAAAGCTGATTTGTTACAACCACTTTGCACACATGCTTAAATGATTACACTTCTGGACAAAGCTGAGTTGTCTTCGTTTAAGTAGAACTTTAAATAGTCTATTATTTTGATGTTAGTAATAGACATATCACAACCTCTTCACATAATGATCCTTAATTAATTTGATCATTCCGTCTGCCTTATTCTTAGTACCCATAATTGTACTCACTATAATTTTCTTCTATAAATCTATATCTCATCCACTCTAATTCCTAAATCTAATATGTTTTGCTTAAAGTTTCTATAAGAATTAGCTCTTAAATTAAATCCTTGATTATCTCTTAAGACACGATAATCCTATTGCTCTCTTCTGATAAAGCACTAAAGAAGAAAAGTAGAGCATGATGATTAGGATAAATCGAACATGATGTCTCTTATGATAATCAAGAATAAGTGCTGTCACTAAAAGGTTATTCCAGATTAAGTCTTCCCTAAGACTAATCTATAATTGTGGAATAATCACTAGAACTCCTAAGATGCATGCCTTCATTTAAAATTCTAAACTATAAAGTTAAGTGGTATATGTGAATACATTATAATATACCATACCATGACCCATAAAGTTAAGGGCTTACGCATGGAAATAAGTACATTTTCCAGTACATTACATACTAAGATTTTCACTTGTACAATTTGATGCCTTATAAATCAACTATAACACTCAAAAGTACCAAAGTATAATGAGTGTGTTGATAAGCAACATATGTACAAAGAAATAAATGTTTGAAGCTGGAAAATAAGTTGTTACTCACCTTACAACCACTTAAACTTTGAAAGAAGATTGTTCTAAGGTCTATAGACAAAATATAAGTACAAAATCCCAACTCTAAGGTTCTTCAAGGAAAAATCTCACTGCATAATTATGCCATTAGACTAGTCATAAGCAACGAGACTATCTATTATTCAGAAGAACGGTTGGATAAATTAATTAGTTAGTCACTTACTAATGATATCTAAGTCTGATAATTTTAATATTCCTATTAACACATGATTAGTTGACTCTAGTTTTAAACGTTTCCTTACCAGAAGTCAACAAATAAACAACATGAGAGTTAGTGACAAAATTAAATGTTAAGACTACAAGAAACATAATAAGCAGTCTTTTAACAACATTTTCGATACCTTATATATTCTGAAGATTAATCAGAATATAGTATCATAATTAAGCAATATTATGAAGATTGTGAGGTTTGCATAGTCAACATAAAGTCACACTTACCTTAAACTCTCATTTTATTTGTTCTAAATATCTGGATAGAAACATTACTAACATGAAACTAGATGATACCTTACATTTTCACAACTTTTGTTATCATGCAATTGAGAATTTGACAAAAGGAAAATGAGACTTATAAATTTCATCTATTATAACCAAAATTCATGAGAAATCATGACATGGTTAATGAGGATGATTATTCGTATGCGTATTTTGATCATAACGATTAGGTTTTAAATTAAGGCTATAGTATGACTAATGGGGGTCCTGAGCCGCATAATGATTCAACGGCTGTATTTCTCTGCTATAGTACTTGTTTAAGGCTAAAATGAGAGTTAACTCCTGATCAGGCTTACCTAACACTCATAGTAAATGATTACTCGGCTAAATGGGAGAATGTAAGATTAAATATATTTATTTTATATTTAATCTAGTAGCCATTATAATCATTTACATTATATGGATCAAAATATATAACAATCCTATTAAATAATTAGTTGGTAATTGTTGATGGGCTTAATTACCCTTATTAACTAATTAGGGTTTCCTCCTGGGTGCATATATAAGGAGAATAAAGTGGAGGTTAAAGGGTTAGACAATTACACAAACCCTAATAACACATAACATCAATCTAGCCTCCCTCTCCCAACCGAACACCCTTTTCGGTTTCTTCATCACCATCATTAGATTGCATCCTAAGGAGGAACCAGATCAAGCTGACAATCATGTCAAACACTATTGCTGCGTCTCCATCTGGATTCTCTGCTGGCCTGTACTGATGCAATCAGGTATGTTTTTCATGTTTTCCATTATGCCTAAAACAGAACTGATCAACATTGGTTGGTGGAGATGGTAATGGTGATGAAAATACTGATGAGGTAGCATATAAAATTACTTTTTCAATCTATTTATTTTTCTTTTGAGGTTCAAAGACCGGAGTCTGCATTTTTTTTATATAATATCATATATTGTGAAGGCTTGGGTGGGTTTCCCACGCCCAAACCCAAGCCCCACATCCCACGGTCTAAGGGGTGAACAGTGTTTCCATATATTTACAGATGAACAATAACATTGTCATATATTTTCTCTTTCCTCCACTCACAAGCACTCAAAACCACTAACAGCCATTTCTTATAAATATAAGTAAGCTACTCACATATTTTTGAGGGAACCAATGCGAATGCTCTAAGTGAGGGTGTCCGGGGTGGTCTCGGCAAAGGAAGCGGCAAAAGGTTTTGTTGCACAGGGTAACCACTACCATCAAACATTTGCCGCGCGGTAAAGATGAGGGGAGGAGGTTTTTGGTTAACATACGCCGCATGCGGCAAAGATGAGGGAGAGGGGTAAGTGTGGGGCCCAGTATCTTCTCAACCAATCAACTTTTTTTGAATGGTTTGGGGAAACCACCCCTTCTGTTTTTGGGCAAAAGTGGAGAATGAGAGAGAAATGACATGACATATTATGATTGGGTGGGTGAAATTCCCCCACCCCCTCCCCCCACCACCATCTCATTAGGTATATACCTAAAGTGTAGGTGTTGCAACTTATAAATGTATTTCACAAATGATTTTGTTATAAAATTCCTAATAAATGCCGACTATATTCAAAGATTGAAGTTCATGATGTTAAGACTCAATTAATTCTCTATGGATAGGTGAATTTCAATTGTTCTAGTCCTAAACAGCGGTACAATGATAATAATTCGAAATTCTAAGGGTCCCTTTAGCCAGAATTAGGGGCGGCTTAACCTTTTTGGAGGTCTATAGCAAATTCCAAATAGGGCGTTTTTCTCGTAGTTTTTTTTAAAACCTAGATTGAGTTGGGTAACGGGTTGATATCTTGTATAGATAGTTCATGCGGGTTGGTTAACATGGAATATTTTAGTGACGAAAGAAAATTGGGTGTCGGTTTGTGTACCCCATTGATTAACCCGGTAAATGATGGTCAAAGATTAAAAAAAATGGAGAAGAATACCTTAACTTGCGTCTTTGAAGAAAACGGTGAATAAATTGTTAATTGCTTTAAAATGTTAAGAATCACTAGTGGGAAAGCCTGCGCGTTGCAGTGGACACGTTTATTTTGTCGCCTCGTAGTTGTTGGGTTTGTGGTGTGTGTATAACATTCGTGGGTTATTCGTTATATTAACATGTGAAGTAATTTACTCATTGTACGTTGTCGCGGTGTAATGCTTTTTTTAAGTAATTCAAAAGTGGTTAAGTCCATAGCGTCGAATTACGGAATTACCTACCGCGCTTAGCGGCGGTGTAATGCATTTATTAGGTGATTAAAATAGGCGTTTAGAGCGTAAGCACATATCGGTTCAACCATTAATAAGAATACTATGCGATTTTAGTACATAAGGGAATCATTGAAATAATTTCTTACAAACAGAAGAAAATGAATTTAGACGATACCATTCAACAAAATGAGGTGGCCTACATAATTAGAAGAAAAGTCACGGCGTGCGCGCTTTGGTCCTTCTACGTCATCGTTGCTTGGCAGATAATGTGTTGGTACTTTTGCCATCTTAACTATGCAGCAAAAAAAGATATAATCTTAGAAAATGAAAAAGGTAATTAAAAAGGATGAACTCACATACTTGAAAAGTCCGCCGTTTGAGGGGGATCTGATGATCAAAACTTCTACTATAGAACGTGTGACAAAGTTGAGTAGTCCTTTGACAACATTTATATCTTCTAGCAAAACGTTCTGTGATCATATCTGTTTAACGAAAAAAGAAAAGATTTATAAAATACAAAGTGTGACATTAGGTTGAGATCAAGATAATAGTCAACAAGACTAACTTCGTTTCTAGTACAAAAACATCTGAAAGGGAAGAACAACTCTCTGAGTTGCACATCCGTGTCTATAAAAACAGGAACCTTCACCAAATTCGGAATTCCTAGTTGGTTCTGCACAACATACGAAATTTATTAATACACCTCCCAGTTTTAATTTGTTCAACAAAGTGAACCCACTTCGATTAGCCAACCAAATTCAAATATATATAAAATTCCTGTTTTAACTTAAACTCAAGTTAGAACTAGAGGTGGCAAAAGTGATGGGTCGGGCAGGTTTGGGTTATGGGTTAGGATGAGTATAGGTTAGAATGAGTTTGGGTTAGAATGAGTTTTTAAGAAAAAGGTTAGCATAGATATGGGTTAGGATGAGTTTGGGTAAAAATTAGTTTTTTAAAAGTAAAGATGAGTTTGGGTAAATATTAGTTCGACTTTCGATGATGACAAGCAAAAAATAAAACATAAAAATTAATGAAAACAAAAAAAAATTAAAAGTAAAAAAAAAAAATTGAAAAAATAAAAAATTCAAAAAATAAAAAAATGAAAAAAAAGTAAAAAATAAAAAAAAATCCAAAAAATCAAAATAATTAAAAAAAGTAAAAAATCCCAAAAAAAATCAAAAGATCAGAAAAATTAAAAACCTATTTTTTTTTAAAATGTAAAAATAAAAAATAAAAAAAAATAAGAAAAAGTAAAGAAATTAAAAAAATGCAAAAAATTAAAAAATTAAAAATCCCTAAAAAATCAATAAATTCGGAAAAATAAAAAAAATGAAAAACTAGAAAACAAAAAAATAAAAGTAATTCAAAATTTTTTATGGATATTTTGATTTTTTAAACTTTTTTTATGTTTCTGATTTTTTAACATTTTTTTTATTTTGTCCGATATTTTTTTTAATTTCTGAATTTTTTTATTTTTTGGGATTTTTTATTTTTTTTTATTTTTTACTTTTTTCTGTTTTTTTTAAATTTTTAAAATTTTTTGAACTTTTAATTTTTTACTTTTTCTGAATTTTTTTGGAACTTTAATTTTTATTTTTCTGATTTTTTTTAATTTTTTTCTGATTTTTTTATTGTTTTATTTTTTCTGAATTTTTTTAATTTTTTTAATTTTTCTGATTTTTTTTATTTTTTAGATTTTTTATTTTTGATTTTTTGTTTTTTTTCTTTGCGAAATCCACGTCTACGAACACTCGAATAGGATGAAGAATCTGCCTGTGATTCTCTTTTTAGAGTTACCCATTTACCCAGCGTAACACCCATACTGGCCCACGAATTATTTTAAATAGATATCATACAATCCGTCTTGACCCAACCTTATTTATTTCTTAATCCATCCTGATCCTTTCTCATTTTTAAAATGGCCCAAAATAACCCAAAAAACCCAAGAAACCCAAAAAACCCAAATGAGTTTTTATTGCCAAGTCTAATTAGAACCCATTTTGACCCAAATCCCATTATTTGACAAACTTAATATTAAAAAGCTTATAAATTGGCTTTCCAAGAAGATCGTGGAGGAGTCTGAATTTATCCAAGTCAGTTGCATCAATGCATGTCTTTGAGTCTTTCACCTTTCACAACTTCACTAAAGCAAATGATTCAAGTTCAGCCATCTCCTCCGTCGTTAGCTTTACAGGTATTGGAAAGTTCCTTGGTGATGCACCCATGCTAAGAGCACCTCCAACGGTGCGTTTGGAATGGAGGTCCGGAAATCGGATCGGCTTGAAACGGACTCGGGGCGATGGAGGGGGTGCTGTGGCGTCGTCCGGAGTGGGGGTGGCCAGATCTAGCAGACTCGCCCGGTGGGAGAGAAATTCTTGGACTGGAAAGTTGTTTTATGAATGGACCATATCCTGGTCATATCCCGAGTGTCGTGGGTGTTGATGGTAACAATGGTATATATCCATTCGCTTTTGCTCTTGTGGAAGATGAAACTTATCAGAGCCGGTCATGGTTCTTAGATTCCCTACAGAATGATCTTGACTTAACAATAATTTATAGTATCACTTTTATTAGTGATTGTGAAAAGGCAAGTTTTCATTAATCAATTATGTCTAATCTATATGAATTAATCTAACTTGTTTGGTCCAATTCCTGTAGGGTCTTATTCAAGCAATGAAGAGAGTTTTCCCTAATGCTGAGCATAGGTATTGTCTTAGACACATACACGAGAACATGAAGAAACAATGGCGTGGAGATGTGTTTAGAAACTTGTTATGGAGAGCAGCTTCTGTTACTAGTCCGGCTTACTTTAACAATGCTATGCAAGACATAAGGGATAAAGATCTAGCCTTACATGATTGGCTCTGTCAGATCCCACCTCAAACTTGGTCAAGATCTCATTTTACAAGTAGGGCATTGTGTGATATTTTATTCAACAACATTTGTGAGGAGTTTAGCAGACAAATAATTGGAGTTACAGACAAGCATGTGATCACATGTTTGGAGTACATCAGGGAATACATGACAAGAAGGATTGCTAATGTGAAGAAGGTTCAGGAAAAATTAAATGGTCCATTAACACCGTATGTTGAAGGGGTCTTCAGTGACATTAAAGAAGCAGCATCACAGATGAATGTTCTCATGGTGGATTCTTTGAAATATCAGGTATAATAGTTTAAATTTTTTCATCCTTTTCAAAGAAGATGGTACTAATGTTGGACATTATATTACTAGGTGAGTGGTTCAAAGTCTCAGTGTGCGGTGAATGTGGATTTGAAAACATGCTCATGTAGAAAATGGGATTTGACTGTGATGCCGTGTAAACATGCAGTAGCTGCAATTTGAGACATGTCTAGAAATGGTATTGGAGTTGGTATACCAGAAAATTGGGTGTCTAATGTTTACTGGTTAGATACATGGAAAGAAGCTCACAAGCATGTCATTGAACCAATCACAGGGCCTGATATGTGGACTCCATCAGAGTGTTCCACAACACTCGTTCCACCTACACATCATAAGCAGGTATGAATTAAATGTATCTATGAATGGCAGTCGGTTGAATGGCATATGTTTGTTCTATTAACATAAAATGGGAATGTCAATTGAATAGGTGGAAAGGCCAAAGAAAATGAGGAGAAAGTCTATTGAGGAGGTTCAAGAATCATTTGACAAAGGCGGTAAAATGACAAGGAAGGGGAGCACTCCAACATGTAGCAAATGTGGGAATAAGAGGCACAATTGTAGAAGCTGCAAAGGTCAAGGTGAGTCTCGAGGTTTAGCAATTATAGCACAAGAATTTGTTTCACAAGATGCAACACAAGGTGCACCATAGGCTACTCAAGAATGATGTTAAGGATGTTTAGGTATATGTTTGACTTAAGTTTAGACATGTTTGACTTATGTTGGGTATGTTTGTTTGGGTTAGTGACTGATGTTATCTTTGACTTATGTTAAGACATACTTATGTTGTATTATCGTTGGCTTTTATCATAAAATTATGTTTGGCTTATTATCATATAAGGGGATGGTTCAAATGAAAACCACTTTTAACGCGAAAACTCGAAAACTAACTAAAAAAAGCCTAAAAAACACACTAAATTTTTTTTTTTCAATTTTTTATAAAAATCGCAGCTTTTTTCATATAAAAAAAATTAAAAAAAAAAATTTGTAGTACACATGTGTAGTATTACACATGTGCAGTACAAAAAAAAATTTTTTTTTTTTGAATTTTTTTTTATATTTGCCTTTTTTAGTTAGTTTTCGAGTTTTCGCGATAACTATTGGTTTTCATTTGAACCTTCCCCCATATAAATGGGTTAACTTGATGTTATGTTTGACTTCCTAAAGTCAAATATGTATCTAAATTGCCTAACTGATTAAATTGATGTTATCTTTTACTTCATAAAGTCAAATGTGTATCTAAATTGTGTAAAGCAATTTTCAGTCTTGCACTTTGCCCCCGTATGTGATAATTTGATAAACTTTATAGAAATTTGTACTCTCTGAGGTACTAAATGTGATTCTTGAGATTAAACTATATTATTGTTGATGCTATATTCTTTAAATGATTTGTTTTGCTGCTAAATCTAATAGAAAATGATGCTTGAATATTAGAATTTTAGATTTTTTTTTTGAGATTTCAGATTAATTTTCATGTAAAAATCTTGGAGAAAAGTTTTGAATTAAAATTTAACTCAAGTGCTTTGAGATTTTAATTTTGATATGCTTGAAGAGTTTTTTAAGTTACAAATCTCCTCTTTCATGACCATCTTTTTGCTTATGGAAGCTCACCTTTTGATACATATTTAAGTTCAAGTAGTCTGAATGTCAATTTACATTGCTGATTGAAGGAACAATAATTCTTAAAATTTTAAAGCAAGCAACAATTTATTCACCTTTGACTTCAAAGAAGCTAATGATAACAGAATTATCGATTAAATATGAAACCTATTTAAAGTATACTTCTCGATTCGTGATGCATATGCTTTTCATAACTTATAGGTATTATTATCGAATTTTTTTTATCTTTAACTATCATTTAACATTGTTAATTATTGGTGTACACAACCGGTTACCCAATTTTCACTCGTCGCTAAAATATTCATCTATTTGATCTATTATCCAACATGCCCGAAACCATCTCTATAAAATATCTTTTAAAGTATCTTCTGAATTTAATTTAAAAATATATTTTATAAGACTTGACAAAGCAGTGAATCACACTGTACATAATATTATAACTAGAAATCTACAAACACCACATTCTATGTATTATTGGCATAAATTAAACAACTTGCTTTTAAATCTAGAACAAAATGACTAATTCAGTGAATTAAACTGAATTGAGGATATAATAATACATAATTTACTCAAAATAAGTAGAACAAATGTAATAAACAGCAAACGTATCGGTTGCACATGTGTGCCGCAAAACGACCGTTGGGCCTAAAGTTCATATCCAAGTATCCACTACCCAACCACATACAAAAACAATTGGCAAAAGAAATTAAAAACCGTGGCAAGCTAGAATCGAAAACACCACCTCGTTGCTCAAAGGATAACGTTAACAGTTCGGTTTTGACGGGTTTTAGATCAAGCCAAGAACATTAGTAACAGTTTTTGACCATTGTAAACCAAAATCAAATCGTAACTGAACTGAATCGTTACTAATGATGTGGCTTCGTTTGCTTTCACGGTTTGAGCTGATTTTATAACAAAATAGTATATAATACGATCAAACTAAATGAAGCAATAACATTCAAGAGTGAACTTAAAAGTCCGGCTCCTCATATTGTATTTTTAAGCAAAATTCAATCGTGTGTATAATCCACCTGGCCCAAAATTCTACGCTCTCGTTCGGTTATTTCTCGACCGGTTTCAACTCAAGTATAAACCACAAACCAAACCGTTTGATACGGTTAGAAAGCTCCTAACCCAACTGACCGTTTTTTTTTTTTTTTTGAAAAACCAACCGTGAACCCAAAGCAATGATAGGTTTGGAATGTTTCAAACTGAATAATGAACAATTGTAGGGCTAGAGCATCAGACCAAACCTCAATGGTGGACGAAGCCAATCAATTAACACTTTTTAACATATTGTTTGCGAACTCATCTTCCCCAACTGTATTCCTAGGTGTTTGAGTTTGCCCCAACCCCCAAAAACAAGTTTCAAGTTTCAGTTGTCAATATTTTTACAAAAGGTATAGAGGATTACCTTTGTTGGTGGTGTAGAACAGTAGTGGTGCCTGGTGAGTTGCGTGTGGCGGAAAATAGAGAGGAGCAGGGCCACGATAAGTTGATCAATAGAGCGACATCAGTAGAGTAGCTAATGCAAGAGAGCAGGTGGTGGTTGTAGCCTGCTTGGTGTGGTTGAGAACAGATCTGCTGGTTGGTGAACTATCTGAAGAGGCCGTTGTGGCTGTGCTTGTGGCAGTGACAATGGTGGTTGTAGTGGCTGCTGGTTTCCTGAAGATTGACCATGGAAAATCCTTATAGAAGGTGAAACCGATAACCTAAGCAGTTGCTGCATTATTCCAGCCCGAGAGTCTGAAAAGAATGAAAACAATATTCCATTAAAACTGACGAAGCGAAAACAATATACAATTTTCTTTAATTTATATATCATTTTTCTATATAATACCTTGGCCCATGCATCTGAAAGCTTCGGCCAATAGTCTGTTCAAGATTAATCTATTGATATTGGTCTCAAGTTCAATCTTTTTTGAGTTATAAGCTGCATCAGCTTCAACATGTTTAGCTTCATACTTGAGCCTTATTTCAGCAACAATTTCCGCTATTTCCTTTTCACATTCGGTATTCAGCCTTTGTTTCTGCACGAAAACAATACAGATAGGATGATGAAAAGTCGATCTATATGAGTCAACTTATCAAGATAAAAAAATATATGACTGACCATTTCTCGATGGAGCATGGTTACATTCTCTTTCACAGTGTATAACCGCTCTACTTCAGCTTGAAGTGGATGAGTTTGATTGGGCATTTGATGGCGCACTTCGTTGGTAAGGTTATCAAACATGTATAGTGCATTAACCAGTGGTGCGGGTGAAACCGGGGTAGCCAAACGAGGCGGTTGTGCCTCATGAGGTGTCTCAGTAGCAGATGCAAGATTTTCTTCCAAAACTTTTCCAGATTCGGAGACAGTAACGGTTGGATTTTCGGCAACCGTTGGGTCGGTAGATGACGGCAAATCTGGTTCATCATCTGGAATGATCCTATCAAGTTGACTGGCACCTGACGGTTGCAGATCACCAACGGTGCCAGCTGGCGTCCCCCTCTCATCAGATTCAACTTCGGGTGCTACATTATCAACAGTTTCATGACGGTCTTCCGCAACATGTGATGTATCAAGGCCTACAATGCCATCTTCATCATGCTCTGTGTTGTAATTTCCAGCTTGCATTTCAACGTCACCAGAGTGGACATGTGGCGCCATATCATTCACACCAGAGTCAACTTTTTCCGCCACATCAACCGCCATATCATCATCAAGCTGCTGAGCTGGAAGTTCTCCAATCTGCTCACTTGATACTGTTGCATCAACCATCTCCTTTTCATCCTGACTTTGCGCTTCAATTGGAGTTTCAGGTAAAGTGGGGGCCACCTCAGCTGCCACCTGTCGGGCTGCCAGCATTGTTGTCTTTAACTCGTCAAAGCAAGTCTCCCAATATTTTTCATGTTCTTCCAATTTGTTTGCAAATTCTCTTTCTAATATTTTCAGTTTTTCAGATCTAATCAAAGGATTCATGTAAAGTGCATGGATTAAACATTTATCCACTTTGTAATCATTCTCTAAACTCTCCCTCTTTTCACCCCATTCAGTGTTAATCTTCTCAAACGCTTCTTCGCCCTTTGTAAACATATAAAAACTTTTCTAATATTAGAATGTGTCCACTGAAGTCGGCTAGATATTAGAACGTTCTCCTTGCTTTCTAACCATAGAAAACTTATCTTAATATGATCGAACTAGATTTATTCAAATCATAAAAAACAAAAACATTGACCAACCTGGTGACACGCGTCAAGTTCCTGCTGATTCTGTAAATCATTTTCAATCCTGCAGGATAAGAGTAACTTATCACTGTGGGCTGCACAAAAGGTATTACAGAATGATACTACGGAATAACTAAGGTTGTAAACTTGTTCTAGTTTCTACTATGAGGAGAAACTATGATTATATAAGCTATGTAATTAATGCGGTAAAATATCGGATATCGGTCAAGGACCGATATTTGAAATATAGGTTATCTCGGTGAGATATCGGTGGGATATCGGTAATTTTAATATAATGCAGAATTTATATATATAGGAATTTAACAGTTAACACCAATAATTCAGTGATATATCGGTTATATTTGTCAAATATCGGTGATATATTGGTTATATCAGTCAAATATCGGTGATATATCGGTTATATCGGTCAATATCGCCGATAATATCGGTACTGATATTTGGCACCGATATTTTACAAAGGGACCGATATGACCGATATAACCGATATAATTCAGTGATATATCGGTTATATTTGTCAAATATCGGTGATATATTGGTTATATAAGTCAAATATCGGTGATATATCGGTTATATCGGTCAATATCGCTGATAATATCGGTACTGATATTTGGCACCGATATTTTACAAAGGGACCGATCTGATTGATATAACCGATATTAACTGCATAGTATATAAGTATGCAAGTCTAACACTGATAGCCTCGTGCCCTAGTTAATGCCTATCCTTACATGTGCAAGGTCAAAGGCTGACCCTTATCCCCATCTTATCAAAAAAAGAGAAAACAAAAACAACAATGCTAATCAATGGTATATAGGATAGCTCTATGGATTCCCAAAACCTCAAAAAGAATGTCAAACACTCAATTTTATCCCACGTTTACATGAACTAATACGTTCCAAAAACACTGACACTGTGATTATCTTAAATACACCAAAATCACCTGTATGATGATGTGCGGAACGTGTTCCTGCTAGTACTAGCTTGAGGTGACTTGTCTTCCACTTGTAGATCCTCTTCATCACCGGCTCGCAAACCTGGGAAGGAATGTCGATCAATTCTTTCATAATTTCACACGAACAAAAACTGAAAACGTTACATATTTAAAAGACTGCTATCAAGAAACTATACTCAAATCACTAATTCACTATAAGTTCATAATTTAAGAACATGTCAAACATTATGGTTCACATTGTAATTAATATCTAGAATAAAATTGATTATGGTATATGATATCCTGACGGAAAATAATAAAGGCAGAATAAACATAGGCACCTGATTCAATTCTTATTCTCTTCCTTTTCCTAGCACCGACATCTGGATCCGGCTTTTCGATTTTCTTATCTTCATTAACATCTTCTGAACTCTGTTTTGAACTGTTTGCAGTTTTCTCTTTTGTTGACTTGATGTTTGATAATTTGGTAATATCAACCAAAAACTTACGTCTATCGAACCTCCTCAAAGGACCGGACCCCATCTGTTTCTCAATTTTCTTCTTCTTTGCCATCAGTAAGGAAACTGCAGATACAGCAGAACTAAAATCAACAAATATACACAAAATCCAGTATACGAGTCGGAACTGATTTTAAATAAACTAATAGTAAACACAACCACCTGGTGGACACCCTTTGTTTCACCAGGTGAAACGCTGATTACTTAAACATCACCAAAACATGATCAAAGAATATGAAACCCGATCTGATAATACAATATTCACGTTCATAAACATAAACACATTGATCAATACATTAACCAATATCTAGGGTTAAACCCTAAGGTAACCTACATAACATGGTTGTAAAAATCAGTAGGCGCCATAGTTGTTAATAGCGAATAGCGACAAGGGACCTATATGCTACATAGCGAATAGTGACAAATAACGACCGCTATTTTATAAATAGCGATACACTAGAAAAATAATTTTGAAAATTTTTATATGTATATTATATCAAAATACCCTGGTATATATGCTATTTTACATGTATATTTAACAAAAATCTATAATCCAGCTATTTTATAGCTATATCTAATTGCTATTTACATCAAAAAGAAAATAACTATCGCTATAACCCAAATAGCGACACTTCATCGATTCGCTACATAGCGCGCTATAGCGATCGCTATAGCTGCTATTGACACCTGTGGTAGGCGCTAGTCAGGCAATGGTGTACTGACTAACGATTAATAGGGATTAATCGGATTGGAATTTTATATGTAATTTTCAAAAGAAAATATATATATATATGCACACAAAAAATTTGATATATAATTTTTCAAACTTATTAATCGGATTGGATTAATAAGAGTATTTTTTCAAATACTTCAAAGATTTTGACCAAATTTCAACCGATTTTGACTGCCTTTGACAGATTACCAATTTTAAGTCTGATTAGGTGAAATTTAATCGGTAAACAATCGGCGATTAATCCCGAATTTTACAACAATGCCATGGGCGGATCTTAGTGGAGACGTGGCAGGGCCACGGCCCTGGCAAGTTTTTCGGCCGTAGTGCTAATTTTCCGCGTTTCGATCGAAATTTTGTATATATACTATGTACGGCCCTGGCAAGTTTTTCGGCCGCAGTGCTAATTTTAGTGTCCGTGTCTTTCGGCCATGGCAGGTTCAACGGGCAAGATCCGCCACTGAACAATGCTACATTATATGCCCATTGATCAGTGGAGTGTATGGTTGCTATCATACACCTTCTACCATTCCCATTCTCAAACCCTAAACTCGAACACACCATGTGCATCAATTCTAACCTCTCTCTACACTTTCAGTATGAAAAATCCAGTGCAAAACCTAATAAACACAACATTGTTTGCAGGATTAGAGCCATAATGTCATATTACACCCAAACTTTCACTCTAAAAGCGCCAAAAATGACCTAATATACAAGTTGCTTTAAGTTTGTACCAGAGCGATTACAAATAAACACATATATAGCGTAAGTTGTTCAAAGATGCATCAGATAATAGCAAATGAAATGTATGTAGGTATTAATTGGAGAAATATAGAGGTAATTTGATGGATGATATAGAAAGAAACCTGCAGTTGTTTGTTAGGTTTTCATGCATGCGTCGGTCTCTTCCGTTGTGGAATTGGGGCAGAGAACTGATAAATCATTTTCAAACTTCTTTAGAGTGTGACATGTAAAAACCACAAGTCCACTTTTTTGAAGGGATACCCGGTGCACGAGTAGTTTTTTTTTTTTTTTTTAGAGTAAATTACAAGTTTTGTCCTTCATGTATGTATCAAATTGCAGGCGGTGTCCTTTACCTTTAAATTTGACTGGTTTTGTCCTTAACGTTTCAAAATCATGCACGTTATGTCCTTTAGCCCTAACACAGTTAGATTTTTTAGTTAATTGAAGGGTAAACTGGTCTTTTTTACTTATTTATTTAAAAAAACATTTTAATAATAAAAAGAAAATGAATTATTATATTATATATACACATATATATATTTAAACACAAACAAGCTCTCTCTCTCTCTCCACTCTCTCTCTAGGGCTAACCCCCATCACCGCCTGTTGCCACCAACACCACCACCTTCCGCCATCACTCATCAGCACCACCACCCACCCCACACCAGCACAACCATATCAACTATAATCCTTTTAAATCCCTCTTTTAAATCCCCCATTCTTCAATCCCTAACCTAAATTGGGCATTCTTGATCAGAGGTTTCTTAACTCACAGACAACCACCTTAACTATCCCACTTATTTTATCTTCAATCATCATTACCGTAACAGAGGACTTCATACCTGTAACAAAACAACTTCAACACCAAACTTTATCTTCAACCTAATTTCACCCCCCTTTTCATAACCTACAACAAACAACTTCAAATCTACAATACCTGTAATAATCTGTTGCAGATCGAAAATCAACAAGCATGTGCCGGGAAATCATCGTTGTAGCTACTCCGGCAACGCCGCAGTGCCACAACCACCGCCGGCGACATCACTAGCACCTGGGTTCCGGTTTCACCCCACCAATGAAGAGCTTGTGATGTACCATTTGCGACGAAAAGCGTGTGGGAAATCTTTTAGGTTTCAAACTGCTACTGAAATCGATTTTCAGGCTGGTGCAGTGGGGAACTGTGGGGAAACCATTTGCGACGGAAAGCGTGGCATAAACCGCTTAAGTTTCAGGTTGTTGCGGTGGTGGGTAGTGCGGTGGTGCTGCTGGTGTGGGGGTGGGTGGTGGTGCTAATGGCGGGAGGTGTTGGTGTTGGTGGCAACAGGTGGTGGTGGGTTTAGCCCTAGAGAGAGAGAGAGCAGGGGAGCATGTTTGTGTTTAGATTTATATCTGTGCATATATATAATATAATATAATTCATGTTCTTTTATTATTAAGAAAAATGTTTTTTAAATAAATAAGTAAAAAGACCAGTTTACCCTTCAATTAATTAAAAAATCTAATTGTATTAGGGCTAAAGGACATAACGTGCATGATTTTGAAATGTTAAGGACAAAATCAGTCAATTTTAAAGTCAAAGGACAGCGCCTGTAATTTGGTACATACATAAAGGACAAAACTTGTAATTTACTCTTTTTTTTAAGAGTAAAATGCACGGATAGTCCCTGTGGTTTTGTCAAATAACACCTATAGTCCCTAACTTTTAGAAATTACACGGGTGCTCCTTGTGGTTTGATAGTTTGTTACTCGGATAGTCTCTAGAGTGGATGACAGTTAGTTTTCTCCGTTAAGTAGAAATTTACCCTTCATCTTCTCCACTCTATAAAAACAAAACAACCCCATCCACCCCACCTTCCCCCCCCCCCCCAAATTAACCACCTCCCACCTACAATTATCCAGCCATCATTCACAGATTCAGATCAACATCAGCTAGCTTTGCTAAGATTCAAATTGTTTTGCTTTCAGTCGATTATTTATGTTTAATTGGTTCAAAATTCAGTGAAAACTTTTCGGAATGTATAAACTCAAAATTAAAACAATCAGATTTCACCAAATAATCCGAATTTCATCAAAATTTAACCAAAATCAACATACGAATCTCAGTTCTGATCCAAATCTTAACTATTAACACTTGTCCAAAAACACAAACACTATCAATACTTCTTCTGCGTAAATCACAAGACAAAAAATATTTGTTTCTTTCTTATTATTATATCATGGCCCAATCGAAACTCTCAAATCACAACTGACACCGATTTCACAATTGATCTTGTTTAATCAGATCAAAATTTGTTCAATAACACATTGAAACAGTCTGATTTAAACAACGATTACTCAAAAAACAATGATTATTGTTCAAAAAGATTAGATTTTCATCAAAAATCACCGAAAATCAATCCGAAATTGTCTGAAATCGAAACTCATTGAAAATCAAACCAAGTCGATTCAGATCTTCAAAATTCTTTCAGATCCAATCGTCACTCTCTTTTCACAAAAAACGACTGCAACTCAAATATTAAAATCTAATCTGTGGGAGGTGGGTGGTTAATGGTGAGGGAAACAAAGAGAAAGGTGGGGTGAGTGGGGTTGTTTTGTTTTTATATAGTGGAGAAGATGAAGGGTAAATTTGTCATTTCACATCCATTTAACGGAGAAAACTAACCGTCATCCACTCTAGGGACTATCCGAGTAACAAACTGTCAAACCACAGGGAGCACCCGTGTAATTTCCAAAAATTTGGGACTATAAGTGTTATTTTGCAAAACCACAGGGACTATCCGTGCATTTTACTCTTTTTTTAATGGAGAAAGAATTCTTCAAATATGTTACTCGTGAAATTCACCAAGTTAGATACACTCATCTATGAAAAGAAGAAAACCTTCATCTTGAGCCGAAGCATGTGAACACTCGCCCAAAGGCATGATAACACTCGCCCAAAGGCATGATAGTGGAGTGAAGTAAAACTTGCTCAGTTCAAAAATTGAACTAGCCATGGCCGGCCCTAGGGGGTGGGCAGGGACGACCACCGGCCAGGGCCCGATATTTCGAAGGGCATGTTATTTTATGAAAAAAACCCGATATGTATATGTAAAATATTTTTTAACAGGGTACAAACACCAACATAGGCCCACTTACAAAAATATTCTTATGGTTTAGATTAGTTATTAGCCCATTGTCATTAGGTTTAGACTTTTAGTGAGCTCAATACCCAATTTCGTTAAGGCCTAAGAGCATGTTTTTTCGAGCTCGAACAGGGTACACGGATTCTCAGGGCCGACCCTGGAACTAGCGATCACCCCGTAGTCTCTCACCACCACCACCACCACCATCAGGTGTCGTGGAAACTAACAGGAAGAGCAAGAATCAAACCTCGGTTCATTGATCGAACTAGCGATCATCCCCTAGTCTCCCATCAGGTGCCGTAGAAACTAACGGGGAGGACAGGAATCAAACTTGTGTCAGGTAGAACACCTGATCTCTCCTTTACCACACTATCACTAGCTCATTGGCAGACACATGAGTAGTTAATTTAGATTTTAGACATAACCACGGTTCACAACTAGCGATAATAAGATGATGATATGAAAAAGGATATGATATTACTCAGTCTCTTCCGTGTAATCCTCTATCACATCCCATTTTATTGTGTAGCGTGACTTTTGTTGTATTTATTTATGTAATAATCATTTAGGACAACTATACTAACATACAATTATACAAAGAAGGTTTACTATGAACGAACACCGTAGCTAATTAATTCCCTCAAAGTTGTTTTTCTTTTTCTTTGATACCGACAGACAAAGATCAGATAATCTTTAAAAGTTTAATCATTTATCTCCTTTATAATACACATACATGCCGTAGTGAATCAAGTTCAAAGCACTATTAGATACTTCCACGAATGCCTTTTCAACTTGCTATCTTTCTCAAAGGCTATTTGGAAATTACACCACTTTACAACTACAACTACTAGAAACTCTATAAAATATACATTTGGGATTACCAAAATTTATTAATTAAAAGAGTTATTAATTAATCGATAAATTAATAATTATTAATTTATATATTAATTAATATTTTATTAATTTATAATAGAATACTTAGTTTGCAAACACCTTTCAAGCTTTCACTTAATTATTGTATACAATGCATGTATATCAAATGAACGACCCAATTATGAATTAGGGGTTCCAAATCCAGCAAAAATAAATGTATTAGATGCAATGAATCTTGCAATTTCAGCATGGACTATGGATGTTCGTGCAAATACAATTGCGAACTGCTTTCGTCATTGTAAACTTCAATCAACAGATAACATGACTTTTGAGAACTCAAGGGGAAATTGATTTCAACAAAAAACAAAAGACAATTGAGTCATTTTTCAAGAAACATTCATAAATCATTCATGTAATATGCTATATATAAGGAATTATTAATTTATATTTTATATGGGGTCTAAAGAAATTATTAAAAATGTATTATCTTATAATTTTAGCGAATTATTAATTTAGCACCCTATCCCCGAGTCGGGACCGGCAAAAAATATTATCTTAAAGAGTTTATTAAATAATCAAGTATTAATTTATCGAGTTTCTACTGTATTTTAAAACATTAAATCTGTATAACAAACATATGCCTATGGGATTGATTAATTTTATTACTCTAGATAAGCAACAAAAATATGCATTGCAACTTGTACATTGTGTTTTGGGGTTTTTTTTAAAAAAAAAACTTGATTTTTTATTTTTAACCCAAAGGTTTTTACTTTTTGCAATTTTAACCCTATATAATTTGTTTTTTTAGCTTTAATCCAAAACTTTTCATTACTTTTAACCCAAAGGTTTTTACCTTTTGCAATTTTAACCCTACATAATTTGTTTTTTAACTTTAACCCAAATCTCTTCATTATTTGCAATTTAACTTCATAACTTTTCTCACTTATACTTTTCATCTTTGGCAGATTTTCGGTTTACGTATAGTTCTAAATTTTTCGAGTTAATACGACGTAACATACGAGTGTGGTTCAACTTTTTTTATGTTTTGTTTCAAATTTTGCAAGTTAATACGGCGCAACGTGCATGCGTGGTTCAACTTTTTTACCTATATTTTTTCATGTTTGACAGGTTCGTCGCAACACGCAGATCCTAGGTCGAGTCAGTGTTGGTGGTCGATAACGGTTGTGTGACATTAATACTATTTGACACTGTTTTACGCCCTGCCGCAACACGGGGTGTGATTTGGGGGTTTTCCAAAGAAAAAATGGTTATGCATATAGTTGTCGTAACCTTGGCTTTGGGGGTTTTCCAAAAAGTGATTTTTTTTTTACTTTTCACCTAAAAATATTTCATAAATTACTTTTAACCCAAAACTATTTGTTTTTTTACTTTTAACCCAAAACTTTTTATCTTTTGTAATCTATCCTAACAACTTTTTTTACTTTCAACTTTTGTTCTTTATAGTTTTCATTTTCCACAAAGTTTTTGCTTTATGCTTTATTCTAAATTTTGTGACCGACTTAACACATCGCAATGTGCGTCTTTGGTTTAACGTTTTTACGTTGCGTTCTAAATTTTGCGACTTAACACGACGCAACGTGCGTGGGTGAACGTTTTTACATCGTCTATTTTTTCACCGTTTGACAGGTTTAACATAACGTGCGGGTCCTAGATTGACTACATCTTTGGTTTAACGTTTTTACGTTTCGTTCTAAATTTTGCGAGTTAACACGACGCAACGTGCGTCTGTGGGTGAACGGTTTTACATCGTCTATTTCTTCCCCGTTTGACAGGTTTAACATAGCGTACGGGTCCTAGATCGACTTAGTTATAACTAATTAACTAAAGAATCCCCGCCGCATTGCGGCGGGTCTCAATCCTAGTTACATTTAAATAGCATGTACTCTAACCTGAATTTAGTAAGATGGGCAAATTTGATAAAACTTATCTGAAGCTCTTAAGTTGTAGACAACTATCAACCTTTTTACCCTTATAACCGTTGCATTTCGAAGTTACTAATACTTCTAACAAAAAAAAAATCATTTTAATCCACTTACATTTTAACACGAGTAGGGATGGAAATTGGTCGGGTTCGGGTCGGGTATTGATAATCCCATATCTATACCCGCTTGTAAAATCGTGTCCCATACCCGACCCAATACCTATCGGGTATTTATCGGGTAATTACCCGTCAGGTATTGGGTATACTCGCGGGTATCGGGTATACCCATTAATTTGTTAAAATATTTACATTGGGGTTTCCAAATACATTCTTTTACAATTATAATTATTATATATTTAATTTATACAACTGTTATAAATTAAAAACGTACATTACATAATATAACTTTTATCATAAATTAATAATAACTTTATAATACTTATAGACTTAAATGTATATACTTCACAACATACAAAATATAAATACTATTATCAAATATATATACTAAAAGAAAATTTATTTTTTAACATTATGAACATACTAAAATAAATCCCTAATAGACAAGGGTTAATGGAAAATAAAAATATAAATTAAAAAAATCCGGGTATATGATTGTAACACCACCGTGTTTCGAAAGTCAAAGTCAAGGCTGAAGTCAAAGGAAGAAAAGATTGCTAATTGCGATCTATCACTCCTTGCTCAACTCCTGTTTTGACTTCTTTGACTTATAGATAATCTATTTATTTTATCGCATTAGTTGTATTATGTGGAGTACATGATAATAATCGAGGTTTAATCGCTATTTATCGCATGTTTTATTGTTTTATCGCTTATCGCATCGCAATCGCATTCGCAGCCCGAATTTATGCGTTCTGAATATTGTTTTACGTGTGTGTGCTATTTATGTGTTACTTGTGCATGTTTATTTATGTTTATGTTGTGGTAATTAATCGAAATGCAATCGCAACTCTATCGCAATCGAATCGCAAACGCTAAACGCAACTTACTTTGGATGATTGTATGTTAGATATAGTAGTTGGGATTAATGGATAATTCTATCGCATCGCTCGACGCATCGCAAAACTCAACGCACGAAACGAAACACCGAAACTCAATCGTCGGAGCCACTCGCTCGAGTGACCGCTCGATCGGATGGTCAACCGATTGTCATCCGATCGGACAGTCATCCGATCGGTGACCCACTCGATCCCTTGCACTTTCTATAAATACCTACCTGTCACATCATTTGTGATGTGACAGCACTCTCACTCGACCCAGCCGCACTCAAGCTTTCTTTCTCCCGATTTCTCACGATTCTTGTAAGTTTTCAACCAAAATCTTGTACTTCTATGATCTACACGCACTCCTTCATCTTTTTCTCTTTTGAATCTTAACTTTTAACCGAGAAATCAGTGGATTTGAGGTGTTCTAGGGTGATGTCATCATGGAGTTCTTATGAACTTCATGTTTTGGCTTCAATCCACCAAGAACAACTTAGAACTGAACGATTTCCACATAAAACAAACAAAGATCTTGCATAGATCTGAACATATTCATGGTGAAAAGGATTGAAAGATGGTTTTCTAACTTTCTTTCAACTCTTTTACACTCAATGCACTCAAAACCGGTGGAATAAGAATTTGTTCTGATCTTCTACTCTTTCTTGGTGATGTATCTGTTCAAGATCTGAATTCTATCCAAGAGACAAACCGATTTCGGGTTAAGCATGAACCACCGGCTCGAACCAGTGACTGACCGGACTAGGGTGATTCCTGTCCGATCGGATCACTTGAGTCTTGACGAGGTTTCTGTTGTTTAGCACGTTATCACGCTGTCTCGAACAAAACGCAAAACCTACAAAACAAATCAAAGTGTCAAAGACGATTAGGTCACGGGACGGATTGTCGTCCGATCGGATTGCCATCCGATCGGACTGTCACCCGATCGGCTTACACTTGATTTCAACACTTAAACATTATTTCAACCTTTTCAAGTTTTGAACATCGAACGGACTGCCGTCCGATCGGATTGCCATCCGATCGAACGACCACCCGACCATGTGATGTTTGGAACTTCAACACTTAAACAATTTTCAACATGTTCAATGCATTACCAGTTCTAACGGATTGCCACCCGATCGGTAGACCATCCGATCGAGTGACAACACTGCTGTGAACTTGTTCTCTGAGAAATACCTCGCCGAACGGATCGTCATCCGATCGAACCGTCGTTCGATCGATCGACCTGAAGGATAGAGATACTTCTCTGTTTTCAAAATGCTACAACGAAAATTTCAAAAGACAAACCATCGTACACAAACATATCTTCACCAAACGAGGTGTCAATCCAATCGAATAGCCATTCGATCAGATGACCACCCGAAGGGATTGACATCCGATCGACTGGCCATCCGATCGGATGGCAATCCGAACGGATGACCATCTGACACTTATCACTTTGCACCGTTTTACGCGCCGCTTATCATTTATGCTATCGTTAACTGTTCAGGCTAATCTCTCTCAGCGCTCCCTTCAATCCAAGAGCGTGTTTACTTGTTAAACACAATCTGTGAGTATACTCGATCCCTTTTTGCTTTTTGCACTTTTGGGTGTTACATACGTTATCTATATTCAAATCACAATCGACACACAACGCAAACACTATTTATACGCTAACCGTTATTGCGTGCTACGCGTTATTCGATGAATGCTTGTATGTTATGTTAACATAGTGATTGTTGCCTGACACCTTAGCAACGATAGTACTATAGTTTGGACTCAGCACCTGTCGTGGACAGGGGTTGTTAAGGGCTTTACTTCACGTATCCCAGTGGGGATATGTGTTGCGCATTCTACAACTCGCAGTCACGTCTGTGCATATTTCTCTGTCGATAGCCTACTTGCCTTCACTTTATACATGTTTCATGCTTGTTATATGTAAACTCATTCGAACTCTATTATGCTATAATCAGACTTGTATGCTCACCTTTACACTATGTGTATTGACCTCTATTTTAACGTATGTGGCAGGTGCTTAAGATGCTAGGAATTGTTGTGCTTTGGTGAATCAAGTTAGGGGTCTAGCTATGTCATGCTTAAATTTGAGTTGTCGGAACAGTATTTGTTTGTGAGACAATTATTTGTAATAACTGTTTTTATTTGGATATGTTGTGGTATAGGACATGACGTTTAATTATCTGGTAATGAATAGTTGTTATGGATACTCATGGACAATCTGTTTCGCTCAGTGCCATGCCCCGATGTTTCCGCCATCGGTTGGGGTGTGACAGATTGGTATCAGAGCCATAATTATAGGGAATTAGGCAAGACTCGATCTAGTCCGGGTTGATGTCTTAGAAACGACCTAGTCTATAGTCTTTAGCAACAGGCCGACTTGTGCATACCCTTAGGGGTATTGTACGCGCTTACTTGCTATATCTCGCTATTCTCGCTTGCACTACACTATCACTGCACTCTAATTTTCGAAAATGAACAAGTGATTAAGTCGAGATTAGGTGTGAAAACCGCAAACTCTCGACTAAATCACTTGTTCGACCCGCATTTTTATCTGTAAACACGAGAATTTGCATTGAATCAAGAGTGAAATCCATACTTTAACGCAGATTCTCTTCTCAATTTTATCAAAACAGGAACAAAGTTGTTAAGTTAGGGGTGAAACCCGAACCTTGACGACTTGTTCCGATTTCTATCTTGGTTTTACAACACTCTCACCAAAGTCTCGACGGACTCCAACGACTTGAAGTCACACTATGACTAGAAGGATGTGTGTCGTTCGCTCAAATCGAGGTGAGAGCATAGTTCTGAAAGCCAAAGTGTGTACCAAGAGTCCTTGTGAATAGTCGAATCACTTTGGGTAGTCAACGTCTGTCAAGCCTTAAACAATCTATTTTCGATTTCAACCTCGCAATCGCTGATTTTATGTGTTTCGATTCTGAGCTCGCAACTGCCGACTTTGATAATTCGTCGCTTTTACGTGGATTTTATGTTGATTATGTGGTTTTACTTGTTTATGTGCTTCGATTTTGGTGATTTTATTCGCTTTTCGCTTTCGCTTTGATCGACACACACAAATCGCACTGCACGTCTATCTCAAAACGTTAACAAATCGTTGCTACTTGTGGATGATCGCATGCTATGTTACTTGCTTATGCTATGCTACTCGCTGTGTATTCGCTAATCGCAATCGCTAATCTCGAACGCGCGCGGACTTTGAATGATAGGTTTCTGTATTCTGACTGCTTCTATGTGCTTCTACGTGCTCTATGTGCCTTATGTGTTTACGTGTTCTGTGATTATATGCTTATGTGATTTTGTGCTTACGTGGTTGTATGGTTGATTGTGTTCCTGAGCTTT
Organism: Helianthus annuus; assembly: GCF_002127325.2. Classification (NCBI taxonomy): domain Eukaryota; kingdom Viridiplantae; phylum Streptophyta; class Magnoliopsida; order Asterales; family Asteraceae; genus Helianthus; species Helianthus annuus. The sequence continues at coordinate 121,748,468 of NC_035433.2, read as the reverse complement.
AGTAGTATTAGGCGTGTGAGGTAAGATTCGATTTTATTGTGTGAGTCCTGTGGCAATGTCTGTTGCAGACAATGTTGTCATCTGGATCCCTTCACTCTCGAACTGCTCACCAAAACCAGAAAGACAAACGCATTGCTGCTCTCGTCGCTAAGCAGATAGTGAAAGTCATCCCTCAGATCGTTAGCGACCTACACGAGAATGCTAGCAAGTCTTCTGAAGAATCCTGAACCGATTCGCCAAAGTCTGTTTTTAGTTTCAAGCAGTTCAAATGTGACAACCCGAACTTTACAGGTTAGTGTCGTTTATTTTAACAACTCTAAAATTCATTGTTATTCCTTCATTGTGCATTATTTGACTTAAGCACGTTAAACGTTGTGTTTTAACTCTAAACAGAAGTGTGACACCTGATTGCACAAATCCGCACAAGTCCAATTAAAGCCTTGTGGGCCTATTAGTTGGATTGTGTTACTTAGAGGCATGGGCCGGCTTTTAAACAGATGGGCCGGTTAGTGGACTCCATAATGTACCTACACATATGCAAACACACACATAGTTGGGATAATAATTTACTTATATTTTAGAAAATTATAATTTACTTAGCATTAGCATGTATCAAAGCCCACCCCCCTTAGTTACTGAGCATGTGTTCGGCCCCCTTGGGCTTGAGCCTATTATCGTGGCCAAAAAGTAGGAACCGCCCTAACACTTCATAATTATATAGGTATACGTATCATAATAGTTTTAGTTTGGCACAAACATAAATACTAAACCCTACCTTTATCACCTCCTACGTACGACTAGAGACCCCCCCCCCCTCTATTGAAGTTCCTCTTCTTAGGAATCATCTCTTGTGCTTCGTTCCGTACATCGCCTGGTTAGTATAATCTCACTTCATTGTGAATCAGATTCTCTTATCATGCATAATTGTATTAGTACATGATTATTATTTTATGCTAGTAATTACTCGACTCGATAGCCATCACTACTGTTGAAATTATATCGATGATTGTTATAGGATGAGTAGGGTTTATGTGCATAAATAGGCCCAAGATTTGACTCCACCAAACTAAACGGTCCACTAATAATTTGACATATATAAATTAGTGTCGGCCATTTTAATCAAACCTATGTTCATTTAAATTTGTGAAAGATACTAACCAATTAATGCAAAATTCAGTTGCATGTGGATTAATACATTGGTCCAATGGGAAGATAATACTTTATCAATGGTCGGCCACTATTACTATTCTTTTTGTTTGATTCATAATTGTCAGAACTATTATGGGTTCAAGCAATACATGATTAATAATCACATAGTTATGGTATTTTATATGTTGGGGTGGTGTCTAATGATTGGGCCGAACAAGGGGCGGGTCATCGAAGTGAACTGACTGTTTTCTTGACTTACGGACTAGGCTTGTTGACTATTTGAAGGTATTTTGTTATTATTTATGGGAATAATAACGATAGTAAATAGAAAGCATGATGATCACGGATGGTTTATAATATGAATATTTTAACAAGAATGTTAACTAAGAATAAGGAGTGCTTGTAAAATGAATTATGTTAGAAAGTACTGATTTAACGAGATTGAAATCTGTTTTAGTAATGGGTTAGGTCAGCAGGCTAGCCATGTATTAATTAGATGACTCATTTGTTTATATAGTGATTATTTGTTAGATTCAAGAAATAACAGTAATGAACCCATGATGATTTGATTTTGTGCTATAGTTATGTTAACTAGGATGTGAAACAAGGGGAGAATGATTAATGTAACTGATTGTGCGATAAGTAATAGAACAGTAGATAGTTGGGCCGATGGGCTATTCGCACACATTTATATTTGCAGTTAATGTGTTGTTGGGCTGCAAGACCCATGTTGGACCGAAATCCTTTCTTTGGGCCGCACCTAGCTATGAATGTGTATAATGTAATATGGGGTCTAACTTGTGAGCCTAACTAAGTGATTGCATGACATTGGAAAATACGAACTTGTAACATGAGGGTGTTTATGGCTTGTACACTTGCTATGATAAGCAGTTGGGATATGTGTCGTACCTGCTTGCTATTTGTGTAATACGTGATAATCTACGTGATGCAATGTGAAGATGAACTGACCGTTATTGGTAAACCATTTTAGGACGTGTTTGTTCAACTGTTAACAAGTAATTAGTCAAACCGAGCAAACCAAGGTGAGTTCACTGCTCTTTTTCCAAGCATGCATCCCGAGGAGGGATATCGGGTAACGTTCCGGGGAGGAATGCTAGTTTATTGGGATGTTTGTTATTGTTACTCAGTTTCTATCATATAAGACTCCTTACATCTACCGACAGTTGCCGAGGAGGCAACGTGGTTATTAGTTGATAGCGCTATTAGGTTTGGCACCTTCACACCGTACCTGGGAGGACGAGCGTGAACTAATTTCCTTAAAGCATGACTAATGTTTTGATAGAGACATTGGGATTGGGCAAACACATCTTGTAGCCATTTCGGTAATCGAGTTAATAACAACATCAAATCAAATTGTTAAACTGCTTTACACATGTATCTGATAGCTAAACTCGGTCACCAAACTTTGAACTCACCAGCGTCGTCTGACACACTTGTTTGCATGCTTGTAGGTCGTTAGCTGTTTGCATTGGAACTTGCTGTCTGGAGTAGCTGGAGAGGTCATGGGTCGACTGGGGGAAATAATGCTATTGATTTCTTAATACTATATATTGGTTTTTAAACTATTTAACTTCGTTAAATTTTGCTTCCGCTGAATACTTTGGTTTTCTTTTGAACTTGGATGGTGTTTTATTAATAATCAAGAACTTTATTTTAGAGACATGTATGAGTTCTATGTAATTAGTGGCTCATTGCTGGTACGTCACACGCCTATCAGGGACACTCCCTCAGTGGTATTTTGGGGGTGTGACAGTTTGGTATCAGAGGCACTGGTTATAGTGAACTTGGTTTTAAAACGTTTTTGTAAAACCAGACTATAACTGAACAACTACGACAATCGACCATGACACTCAGCTTCAGATTACAAGGTTCGTCTTCTGTTACTTTATGCATTACTTGTTTAACAGTCACACACTCACAACTTACATGAAACGACATATTAGATACTATGGTGATTTGATAGTGTAACACTACTCTTCGGCTTTTATGAATCATAATCCTGTAGTACCCACTGCTTGGCTATTCGAATGCGGGGGAAACTTTTAGCGCAAGTTAAGAGGCACTGAGATGAGCATGCAAATTGCCTTATTATTATGGGTGCACACATAATAATAATGTGGGGTGCATGTAAGTCCCAGCGAGGCTTAACGAGCGTGAGAAGGATTCTGCCCTATTATGTGAAAACTTGATAGTTAGTAGATTTCAATGTGATACTTGACCTTTACCCCATTTCGACCCTTAAGATTGTTCCCTTCTCTTATATAGAACCATGAGTGGACGTGGAGGAGGCCGAGGTGGTGGACGTGGCCACATTGCTATGACGCAGGCCGAATTAACCAATTTGATCAACACTCGTGTAGCTGAAGCCTTAGCGGCTTACCAGGCTGGTACGATATGCGCCAATTACTTTCTATCCTTGTGTCGTAAACTCAAATCTTACTTGTGCATTGTACGTTCTTTCGTTTTAGGTCAACCTGTGAATCAAAGCAATCCACCTGCTCCACCTGTTTGTACGTTCAAAATGTTCATGGATTGTAAGCCACATACCTTCAATGGGACTGAAGGGGCTGTAGGACTCCTGCGATGGTTTGAGAAGGAAGAATCGGTATTTGCGATGTGTAACTGTCCTGCTGGGGACAGTGTGAAGTATGCTACGGGCACACTCGAGGATGGTGCCCTGACATGGTGGAATACCCAGGTTCAGATGTTGGGTATCGAAATGGCAAATGCTACCACTTGGGATGATTTTAAGGAGTTGATGAGGGAGGAGTATTGTCCTCGTGATGAGGTTCAGAAACTGGAGAACGAATATTATAATCTGAAAATGGAGGGATCTGAGATTGAAGCATACACGAGGAGGTCCAATGATTTAGCAACTTTGTGCCCTAACCTGTCTCGACCCCCACATCGGCGAATTGAGTTGTATCTTAAGGGCTTAGCACCAGCTGTTAAGGGGTACGTTACTACTGCAAACTTAGACAATCTGCCCCGTATCGTTCGTTTGGCACATAAGATTACTGACCCAGAGGTCGAACGTGGCAACCTGCCGCCACGTGTTTCTGCTACTACTTCGACTGCTACAGCCACCACACCAGCCAGTGATAACAAGCGCAAGTGGAACGACACTAATAAAGCAACCAGTGCAAGTCAATCTCAGAAAAGGCCTGATAACAGCAACAGCCGTAGTTTCAGTCAGTCTTCTTCAGTTAATCAAGGCCAGGGCAGCAATCGGAATCAGGGTTCTTATGTGGGAAAGAAGCCACAGTGCAACAAGTGTGGCTATCATCACTATGGGCAGTGTGTCCGGACTTGTCGTAGATGCGAGAAGGTGGGCCATGAGGCCAAAGACTGTAGAGCCCTACAACCAAAACAGCAGCAACAGCAGCAACAACAGAGTCAACAGCACCAGCGACAGCAAAGGCAACAACCTCAGCAGAATCAGGGTTTTAAGAAAGGGTGTTTCCAGTGTGGGGACGAGGGCCACTTCAAGCGGGATTGCCCTCAGCTGAATCAGAATGCCAGTAACGTCAACATTGCTGGGAACAATAACAACAGCAATAACAACAATGGGGGCAATATGGGAAATGGTGCGCACGGGAGGGTGTTCACTATTTGAGCTGGGGAAGCCAGGAATGATGGCAACGTCGTGACTGGTACGTTTTCTGTGAACAATCTTATTGCTTCTGTGTTATTTGATTCCGGTGCCGATTGGAGTTATGTGTCCCTAGAGTTTAGTCAGCGACTAGGGTTAACTCCCACACCTTTAGAGGTTAAGCAAGTAGTAGAATTAGCATATGGTAAGACGATAGAAGCTTCGCATGTCCTTTTTGGGTGTAAACTCGACCTCATGGGTCAAGTGTTCGACATTGACCTACTCCCTGTTACTCTTGGAAGTTTTGATGTGGTCATTGGCATGGATTGGTTGTCCAAGCACCAGGCGGAAATTCTTTGCAAGGAGAAAATCGTGCGTATTCCTCTCCCTAGCGGAGAATCCTTATCGGTTCAGGGTCATCACAGTGGTGCCATGGTTGGTATTATCTCGGCAATGAAGGCTCAGAAGTGTTTACGTGAGGGCTACCCTACTCTTTTAGCTCTTGTTTCTGACTCGCAGTCTGATGAGAGAAGGATCTTCCAGTGGTTCGTGAATTTCCCGATGTATTTCCTGAAGAACTCCCTGGTTTACCTCCACATCGTCAGGTGGAATTTCAGATCGACCTCGCGCTAGGAGCAGCCCCGATTGCTCGTGCTCCTTATCGTCTTGTGCCAGGAGAGTTACAGAAGTTGTCGGATCAACTCCAGGAGCTGTTGGATAGGGGTTTTATCCGACCTAGCTCTTCGCCTTGGGGAGCCCCAGTACTGTTTGTGAAGAAGAAGGATGGGTCCTTTCGGATGTGCATAGATTATCGTGAGCTTAACAAGGTGACAATCAAGAATCGCTACCCTTTACCGCGCATTGACGATTTGTTTGACCAGTTGCAAGGGTCTAGTTTCTACTCAAAGATCGATCTAAGGTCGGGCTATCATCTGGTGAGAGTCAGAGAGGAGGATGTCCCAAAAACGGCTTTTAGGACGCGTTACGGGCACTACGAGTTCTTGGTTATGCCGTTTGGGATGACTAACGCACCAGCGGTCTTTATGGATCTCATGAACCGCGTGTGCAAACCGTATCTCGACGACTTCGTTATTGTTTTCATCGACGACATCTTGATCTACTCCAAGAGCGAGGAGGACCATGAGCGACATCTACGTCTTATCTTGGAACTCCTGAGGAAGGAGCAGCTTTACGCGAAGTTTTCTAAGTGTCATTTTTGGATTCGAGAAGTGCACTTCCTTGGGCATATTATTAACGAAAAGGGGATACACGTGGATCCTGTTAAGATCGATGCTATTAGGAATTGGGCGGCACCAAAGAATCCTTCGGAGGTGCGACAATTTCTTGGTCTTGCAGGGTACTATCGTCAGTTTATTCAGGATTTCTCAAAAATCGCTCACCTCCTTGACGCAGAAGAACGTAGTTTATTCCTGGGGAACGAAGCAGGAGGATGCCTTCCAGCTTTTGAAGCAGAAACTATGTAGCGCGCCGATTTTATCTCTACCTGAGGGTACCGAGGATTTTGTGGTTTATTGTGATGCATCGATTCAGGGTCTCGGTTGCGTATTGATGCAACGCGACAAGGTGATAGCATATGCTTCTCGACAGTTGAAGGTACACGAGAAGAATTATACGACTCACGACTTGGAGTTAGGAGCTTTCGCATTGAAGATCTGGAGACACTATCTGTACGGTACCAAATGCACCATCTACACCAACCACAGAAGCCTTCAGCATATTTACAACCAGAAAGAATTGAATATGCGGCAACGGCGTCGGATAGAGCTTTTGAATGATTATGATTGTGCTATCAAGTATCATCCGGGTAAAGCTAACGTCGTAGCTGATGCACTTAGCCGAAAAGAGACGAAGCCTAAACGTGTTCGCGCACTACAGCTCACTATTCATTCTAACCTTCCCGATAAGATTCGTACGACTCAGACTGAGGCATTAAAGGAAGAAAACATTGAAGCCGAGGGTTTGCAGGGTATGAAAAAGCAGCTCGAGCAGAGATCTGATGGCATCTATTATATTATGGAAAGAGTATGGATTCCTCTGTTTGGTGATCTCAGAGAACTTGTGATGGATGAAGCGCACAAGTCACGATACTCTATTCATCCGGGATCGGATAAGATGTATCAGGATCTTAAAGTTTTGTATTGGTGGCCGAATATGAAAGCTATCATTGCCACATACGTGAATAAATGCCTGACTTATGCTAAAGTCAAAGCAGAGCATCAGATGCCCTCGGGTCTACTTCAGCAGCCAAAGATACCCACGTGGAAGTGGGAGCAGATCGCCATGGATTTCGTTACAGGGTTACCAAGGACTCAGGCTGGAAACGATACTATTTGGGTGATTGTTGATCGTCTCACGAAGTCAGCGCATTTTCTGGCAATCAAGGAAACGGATAAATTTTCACAGCTGGCAGCAGTTTATCTTAAGGAGGTGGTTTCTAGGCACGGGATGCCAACTTCTATCATCTCGGATCGGGATCCACGTTTCACTTCTGAATTGTGGCAGTCAATGCATAAATCGTTCGGTTCACAACTCGATATGAGTACTGCTTATCACCCACAGACGGATGGTCAGAGCGAGCGCACCATTCAGACGCTTGAGGACATGCTGCGGGCATGTGTTATTGACTTTTGGCAAGAGCTGGGAGAAACATCTACCGTTGATAGAGTTCTCCTACAACACAGCTACCACACTAGTATTTAGGCAGCTCCGTTCGAAGCATTATACGGGCGAAAATGCCGTTCTACTCTCTGTTGGGCTGAAGTGGGTGACAGTCAGATCACAGGTCCTGAGCTTGTACTTGAAACTTCAGAAATGATTGTTCAGATCAGGAATCGTATGGCAGCAGCGCGTGATCGTCAGAAAAGCTACGCCGACAAGCGTAGGAAGCCTTTAGAATTTGAAGTTAATGATCATGTCATGTTGAAGGTCTCACTCTGGAAGGGGGTGGTGCGTTTTGGGAAACGCGGCAAGCTTAATCCACGTTATGTTGGGCCATTTAAAATCCTGGAGCGGATTGGTAAGGTGGCCTACAAGCTCGAGTTACCTGCTGAGTTGGGTAATGTTCACGATGTCTTTCATGTCTCGCAGTTGAAGAAGTGTTTGTCCGATGAAACACTGGTTGTGCCGTTTCAAGAGCTAAAGATTGATGACAAGTTGCAGTTTGTCGAAGAACCTATAGAGATCATGGACCGGGAGGTCAAAGTGTGTAAACATAGTCGTATTTCGATTGTGAGAGTTCGTTGGAACTCAAGACGTGGACCGGAGTTCACGTGGGAATGCGAGGATCAGATGAAGCTCAAGTATCCACATTTATTCCCAAAGAACAAGTCCAAGCCTCGTGAACCTAAGACTAATGCGACTAGTGAATTTCGGGACGAAATTCCCAATCAAGTTGGGGATGATGTGGCACCTGAGCAAAATCCGCAACACTCTTGATTCCTCACTTCATTCTTCTGTGCTTACCTGTCAAATTTCGGGATGAAATTTCCTTCAAGTTGGGGATGATGTGACAACCCGAACTTTACAGGTTAGTGTCGTTTATTTTAACAACTCTAAAATTCATTGTTATTCCTTCATTATGCATTATTTAACTTAAGCACGTTAAACGTTGTGTTATAACTCTAAACAGAAGTGTGACACCTGATTGCACAAATCCGCACAAGTCCAATTAAAGCCTTGTGGGCCGATTAGTTGGATTGTGTTACTTAGAGGCATGGGCCGGCTTTTAAACAGATGGGCCGGTTAGTGGACTCCATAAATGTACCTACACATATGAAAACACATACATAGTTGGGTTAATAATTTACTTATATTTTAGAAAATTATAATTTACTTAGCATTAGCATGTATCAAAGCCCACCCCCCTTAGTTACTGAGCATGTGTTCGGCCCCCTTGGGCTTGAGCCCATTATCGTGGCCAAAAAGTAGGAACCGCCCTAACACTTCATAATTATATAGGTATACGTATCATAATAGTTTTAGTTTGGCACAAACATAAATACTAAACCCTACCTTTATCACCTCCTACGTACGACTAGAGAACCCCCCCTCCTGTCGAAGTTCCTCCTCTTAGGAATCATCTCTTGTGCTTCGTTCCGTACATCGCCTGGTTAGTATAATCTCACTTCATTGTGAATCAGATTCTCTTATCATGCATAATTGTATTAGTACATGATTATTGTTTTATGCTAGTAATTACTCGACTCGATAGCCATCACTACTGTTGAAATTATATTGATGATTGTTATAGGATGAGTAGGGTTTATGTGCATAAATAGGCCCAAGATTTGACTCCACCAAACTAAACGGTCCACTAATAATTTGACATATATAAATTAGTGTCGGCCATTTTAATCAAACCTATGTTCATTTAAATTTGTGAAAGATACTAACCAATTAATGCAAAATTCAGTTGCATGTGGATTAATACATTGGTCCAATGGGAAGATAATACTTTATCAATGGTCGGCCACTATTACTATTCTTTTTGTTTGATTCATAATTGTCAGAACTATTATGGGTTCAAGCAATACATGATTAATAATCACATAGTTATGGTATTTTATATGTTGGGGTGGTGTCTAGTGATTGGGCCGAACAAGGGGAGGGTCATCGAAGTGAACTGACTATTTTCTTGACTTACCGACTAGGCTTGTTGACTATTTGAAGGTATTTTGTTATTATTTATGGGAATAATAATGATAGTAAATAGAAAGCATGATGATCACGGATGGTTTATAATATGAATATTTTAAGAAGAATGTTAACTAAGAATAAGGAGTGCTTGTAAAATGAATCATGTTAGAATGTACTGATTTAACGAGATTGAAATATGTTTTAGTAATGGGTTAGGTCAGCAGGCTAGCCATGTACTAATTAGAAGATTCATTTGTTTATATAGTGATTATTTGTTAGATTCAAGAAATAACAGTAATGAACCCATGATGATTTGATTTTGTGCTATAGTTATGTTAACTAGGATGTGAAACAAGGGGAGAATGATTAATGTAACTGATTGTGCGATTAGTAATCGAACAGTAGATAGTTGGGCCGATGGGCTATTCGCACACATTTATATTTGCAGTTAACGTGTTGTTGGGCTGCAAGACCCATGTTGGACCGAAATCCTTTCTTTGGGCCGCACCTAGCTATGAATGTGTATAATGTAATATGGGGTCTAACTTGTGAGCCTAACTAAGTGATTGCATGATATTGGAAAATACGAACTTGTAACATGAGGGTGTTTGTGGCTTGTACACTTGCTATGATAAGCAGTAGGGATATGTGTCGTACCTGCTTGCTATTTGTGTAATACGTGATAATCTACGTGACGCAATGTGAAGATGAACTGACTGTTATTGGTAAACCATTTTACGACGTGTTTGTTCAACTGTTAACAAGTAATTAGTCAAACCGAGCAAACCAAGGTGAGTTCACTGCTCTTTTTACAAGCATGCATCCCAGGGAGGGATATCGGGTAACGTTCCGGGGAGGAATGCTAGTTTATTGGGATGTTTGTTATTGTTACTCAGTTTCTATCATATAAGACCCCTTACATCTACCGACAGTTGCCGAGGAGGCAACGAGGTTATTAGTCGATAGCGCTATTAGGTTTGGCACCCTCACACCGTACCTGGGAGGACGGGCGTGAACTAATTTCCTTAAAGCATGACCAATGTTTTGATAGAGACATTGGGGTTGGGCAAACACATCTTGTAGCCATTTCGGTAATCGAGTTAATAACAACATCAAATCAAATTGTTAAAATGCTTTACACATGTATCTGATAACTAAACTCGGTAACCAAACTTTGAACTCACCAACGTCGTCTGACACACTTGTTTGCATGCTTGTAGGTCGTTAGCTGTTTGCATTGGAACTTGCTGTCTGGAGTAGCTGGAGAGGTCATGGGTCGACTGGGGGAAATAATGCTATTGATTTCTTAATACTATATATTGGTTTTTAAACTATTTAACTTCGTTAAATTTTGCTTCCCCTGAATACTTTGGTTTTCTTTTGAACTTGGATGGTGTTTTATTAATAATTAAGAACTTTATTTTAGAGACATGTATGATGTCACACCCCCAAAATCCACCTGCGGGGTATCACCGCTTGGGAGTGTGACTGACCAGGATCAAGCCACCAATCATATAGAACAATGTAAGTAGTAAAAGTAAATGTATTTAAACCAAACCAATCCATATGAACGGTGTTCCAAAACATAAGTATAATGACAAAGTTTAGCGGAAGCATATGAGTAAAAGCACCACATAAATAAAGTATGTAATGTCAATATGTTTAATCAAAGCATTCACGATCCTTGTCCACAACGACCGCACCTCCCTGTGCAAGCTCCATGTATACCTAACGACCTGCAAGGCATGTAACAGAAAGTCAACAACTAGTTGAGCGAGTTCACAGTAAGTAAGTACGTAATAGTAAGTCTGTTCAGTAACGGGTGGCTCTACTAGGCCGATAGTATGTTCTATTAGTGGGGGCTTCCCATGTTTGCATATACACTAGACTATTCGTAACCATAAGTGTTCTTCTTAACCCGAGAACTGTAGTATGTACGAGCTTTAAGTAGGTTTTACGTAAGTGTCCTTCTTTACCCGAGGACAGTGGTACGCGTGGGGTTTACGTAAGTTTTACGTAAGTGTCCTTCCTGACTCCGGAAGACAGTAGCATGTATGAGTTTACGTAGGTTTTACGTAAGTGTCCTTCCTGACTCCGGAAGACAGTAGCATATACTTGTTTACGTAGGTTTTACGTAAGTGTCCTTCTTAACCTGAGGACCATGGTAGATAGTCTAGTAATCGTGTAAGTATGAGAAATTGTTCAATCCCATCATTCAACCCATTCCCAATCCCCGGGAATCCCATGCCTTGTTAAGAAGTGTGAACTCACCTTGGTTTGCTCGGTATGTTATTGCTTCTAGTGTTAATTAATAGTTAGATCCGTTACACACGGCCTAAGGTACATTGCACATAACACGACGTAAGTGTTTATATTCAATTAGGGTTTACAATTCTTTGGTATCCAAGCAATTGTGTTCTGTGTGACAATTGTGTACAGAATGATATGAGAAAGATTGCTCACACATACAAGATCATCCAGTTGCATACAGTAGCATACAATCATATACAGAAACATACAGTAGGCTTTAACACTGGTGTTTGCCATAAAATCAGACACTTATTCGCTTATTCATACATATAGCATCAACAAACTCGGATCATGTGCTCATTATCAAAAGTCGGATCATATACATATCCAAGCAATTGTCGGAACAATAAATCAAACAATATTCGGGCCAAGTAAGCTTCGCAAAAGGTCGGACCTAGTGTCCTTATGTACAAGGTCGGACCTAGGTGCATCACAAGAAAACTCGGACATGTATAATCAAGCAAAGTCGGACACATGCTTTACTTAATCAAAAATTCGGACAAGAGATCATGGATTGAAACTCGGACAATGGGTGTATAAGCAAAACTCGGACAACAACCCCCCCCCCCCACAAACTCGAACCAACCTCCAACTTATCTAAACTTCGGACCTATGCATCTCACACATAAAAATTCGGACCTTGGTTTCCCTGATCAAAAATTTGGACCCCCAACCCTTATTCACAAAACTCGGACATGTGCATTCATTAAGAAAACTCGGACCCTACTTGTTTGTTACAAGAATTCAGACCTTATATACTATATATATAAAAGTCGGACCATTGCCCCTTGATAAAAACCCGGACCATTACAAGATTTAAAGTTCGGACCATACAATACAAGATTCAAAGTTCGGACCTCATATCACAAGTCAAAAGTTCGGACTAGGCAACTAAGCATAAAACTTCGGACAAGGTTTCAAGAATAAAATTCGGACAATGCATCATATTAAAATTCAGACAAGGCATATAAGCATAAAACTCAGACAATCATTCCTTATAAAACTCAGAGTTTTCAACATGCGTGAATTCCAAAACCCTTTACAGAATCAATGGAACAGTTACGTTTACAGAAGACTACGATCAGAACCCTAATCCCAGAGCATTGCTAGTGCTGTAATCAAATCAACAGTTAACAATTCTAACATATTATGCATCTAATTGTCAGGCAAGTGATTACACAACTAATCATAATCATTTCACAATAATCAGAATCAATCAATAAACACAGAACTATTGTATGTAGAACTAGGGTTTTTGCAGGAATCACATAATCAAGGATTAACAACAAGAAATCATTAAACAATTACCTTGGATTGATTCCAGATAAAGAGAGGAATCAAGAGTGATGATTGAGAGCTTGTGCCAAGAAGATGATTGTAGAGAGAATTGTAGAGAAATGTTGAAGTACGTATGATGATTGTGAGAATGATTAGTGAAGGAGATTAGGGTTAAGAGTTGTTAAAATTTCACTATTTACACTAAGCACCCTTAAGTATTATCTATTACACAAATACATGTACAAGACATACAGTTTACAGTTTCATCACCAAGTTCATGTATTTGTCAAATCATTCGCAAAACTTTATCAAATCAAAACGTATATAGTTACAACGCAAACAAATTGTGTAAGTAAGTACTAAACAAACAGTGAACGTGCAATAAATGCGAAAGTGGAATCTTGAAAACTCGAGTTGTCACATTATCCCCAACTTGAAAGAAATTTCGTCCCGAAATTTAGCATGCGGTTACTGAGGAAGCTAGGTAAGTTGTATCGTTTACTGGTTTTCCTGGGGTGTCACATCATCCCCCCGTTGATTTGGAATTTCGTCCCGAAATTCTGTAGTAGCTTCAGCCTCAGTAGTGGTTGCACGGTTTTCGAATAACTGGGGATACTTGAGTTTCATTTGGTCTTCTCGTTCCCAGGTGAACTCTGGGCTACGACGGGAGTTCCAACGAACTCGTACAAGAGGTTTCTAGTATGATTGAGGACCTTAACGTCCCGGTCCGTGATTTCAACTGGTTCCTCGACGAAGTGCAACTGTTCGTTGATAGTGAGTTCCTTCAAAGGAACTATGAGGGTCTCATCTGACAGACATTTCTTCAGATTCGACACGTGGAATACGTTGTGAACTGGACCGAGTTCAGCTGGTAGATTTAGTCTGTAGGCTACTTTGCCTATTCTTTCAATGATCTCGAACGGTCCAACGTACCGCGGATTGAGCTTGCCCCGTTTACCAAAACGAACTACACCCTTCTAGGGTGAGACTTTGAGTAGCACTCGATCACCAACTTGGAACTCGAGTGGTTTCCTGCGCTTATCAGCGTAACTTTTTTGACGGTCGCGAGCTGCCGCCATGCGTTGTCGTATCTGTGCAATTCGTTCAGTAGCATCAACTACCATTTCTGGACCTGTGATCTGACTATCCCCCACCTCTGCCCAACAGAGAGGTGACCGACATTTACATCCGTACAATGCCTCGAATGGAGCGGCTTGAATGCTGGTGTGGTAACTGTTATTGTACGAAAACTCCACTAACGGAAGATGTTTTTCCCAGCTGTTGCCGAAATCGATAACACACGCCCGAAGCATGTCTTCAAGAGTTTGAATAGTGCGCTCAGACTACCCATCCGTCTGAGGGTGATATGCTGTGCTCATGTCTAATCGAGAGCCAAAAGATCTGTGCATTGCTTGCCATAGTTCTGAAGTGAATCGTGCATCCCGATCCGAAATAATGGAGGTTGGCACTCCATGCCTCGAAACAACTTCTTTCAAGTATACGTCTGCTAAGGTAGAGAACTTATCCGTTTCTTTGATAGCCAAGAAATGAGCAGACTTTGTGAGTCGATCCACGATCACCCAAATGGTATCATTCCCACGCTGGGATCTAGGCAGGCCAGTAACAAAATCCATGGAAATTTCTTCCCATTTCCACTGTGGTATCTTGGGTTGCTGAAGTAGGCCTGAGGGTTTCTGGTACTCCGTCTTGACCCTCGCACAGGTCAAACACTTGCCGACGTAAGTTGCTATGTGAGCCTTAATGCTAGGCCACCAGTACGTAGTTCTAAGATCGTGGTACATTTTGTCTGAACCTGGATGTACCGAGTAGCGAGACTTGTGAGCTTCATCCATAACAAGTTCTCGTAAACCGCCATACAGTGGGACCCAAATGCGTCCTGTTACATAGTAGGCGCCGTCTTCCCTTTGTTCTAATCGTTGCCTTGAGCCGCGTAAGGCTTCAGCCCTTACGTTTTCTGGTTTCAATGCTTCTACCTGAGCGTCTCGTATCTGTGCAGGAAGACTAGACTGAATAGTGAGCTGCAAGGCTCGTACACGCCTAGGTAGAGTGTCTTTTCGACTGAGAGCGTCAGCCACAACATTGGCTTTGCCTGGATGGTACTTGATGGCACATTCGTAATCATTCAGTAGTTCAACCCATCGTCGTTGACGCATGTTCAATTCCTTCTGCTTGAAGATATGCTCGAGACTCCTGTGATCGGTGTAAATAGTGCACCTGGTACCGTACAGGTAGTGTCGCCATATCTTAAGCGCGAAAACAACAGCTCCCAGCTCTAAATCGTGTGTAGTATAGTTCCGTTCATGAACTTTAAGTTGCCGCGAAGCGAAGGCAATGACTTTATCCCTTTGCATCAATACACAACCAAGACCCTAAATCGACGCGTCACAATAGACCACAAAATCATCCGTGCCCTCTGGCAATGAGAGAATAGGCGTGCTGCAGAGTCTATCCTTTAGGTACTGAAAAGCCGTTTCTTGTGTATTACCCCAACGATAGGTAACACCTTTCTGTGTCAACAAAGTAAGCGACTGTGCGATCTTGGAGAGAAGTCTTTAACGAACCGTCTGTAATAACCCGCCAAACCCAAGAATTGGCGTATTTCCGTTGGTGTACGCGGTGTAGGCCAGTTCCTGATCGAATCTACCTTGGATGGATCAACGTGAATCCCATTCTTGTTTACCACATGGCCTAGAAAGTGGACTTCACGAAGCCAGAAGTCGCATTTTGAAAACTTGGCGTACAGTTGTTCCTTTCGAAGGAGTTCCCAAATAAGTCGCAAGTGCTGCTCGTGTTCCTCCTGACTCTTGGAGTAGATCAGAATATCGTCGGTAAAAACAATTACAACTTGTCTAGATAGGGTTTGCACACCCTGTTCATAAGGTCCATGAAAACTGCAGGTGCGTTCGTTAGCCCGAATGGCATGACTTGAAACTCGTAATGGCCGTAGCGAGTTCTGAATGCTGTCTTGGAGACATCCTCATCCCGGACTCTCAGCTGATGGTAACCTGACCTCAGATAAATCTTGGAGTAGTAGCTCGACCCTTGCAACTGGTCGAATAAGTCGCCAATACGTGGAAGAGGATATCGATTCTTCACAGTCACTTTGTTGAGTTCACGGTAATCAATACACATTCCAAAGGTACCGTCTTTCCTCTTCACAAATAGCACGAGAGCTCCCCAAGGCGAAGAGATAGGTCGGATAAATCCCTTATCCAAGAGTTCTTGTAGCTGCGTCAATCGTTCTTCCAATTATGATGGAGCTAAGGGATACGGTGCGCGAGCTATAGGTGCTACCCAGAACTATAGGAATGAGGTCGATAGAGAACGTCTGACCAGCGAGGATAAGATCAAGACCCTGAACTATGTGTGGCCTCTAGACTTTTACCATTAGCCAATTCTACAACATGCTTGGTGTTCAAGGGAGTTGGTGCACGTTTTAACATTTGACTAACTTTCAAGGACATATAACTGGTATCCACACCCAAATCAAACAAGACAGTAACATAAAAGTCGTCGAGAAGAAACTTACCCATTATTAAGTTAGGATCGCTCCTTGCGTCACCCTGACCAATCACGTACACGCGGCCCCGGCGTCATTGTTTCCATTGTTTCCCCCAAAGCTATCCCCATTGTCGTTCCTGTTTCCATGGTCGTGGTTCTGAGTCTGGTCCTGGTTTATTTGCGGACAATGTCTCTTGTAGTGATCTTTAGCATCACACTGAAAACATCCTTTAAAAGTCTGTTGTTGCTGCTGATTCTGTGGAGATTGAGGCAGCCGTTGCTGTTCTTGGGTTACAGGACGTGAGCTTCGACAATCCTTAGCTTCATGACCTATCTTGAGACACCTCTGACAACGACCCTTGTTGCACTGACCGCTGTGGTGCCTATTGCATCTGTTACACTTTGGATGATTTCCTCGATATCCACTCTGCCCACGACTACTAGAAAACTGCTGACTGGGACTCTGGTAGTCATCTATCTTTTGCTGCTGCGCCAAAGGCTGAACCGGAATTAACCCCTTGCTCAGGTCTCCATCCCACTTGCGTTTGTTGTCACTAGAAGCACATGTAGTAGCAGCTTTAACACATTTCGGTAGTTTGTTTTGTTCTACTGCCTGGTCTGTGAGACGATGAGCAAGCCGAGTGACTTGCTGGATAGTGCCAAGATTAGCTGCGGTCACATGACTCTGAATTTCTTGCACCAGACCCTTGAGATACAGCTCGATGTGTTTGGTGGGAGGGTCTACCATGGTGGGACAAAATGTGGCTAATTCATTTGATCTCTTCGTATAAGCCTCAATTTCGGACCCCGCCATCCGTAAGTTGAGGAACTCCACCTCCAGATTGTGGATGTCTTCCCGACTGCAAAACTCTTCCTTAATTAGGTCCTTGAACTCATTCCAGGGGTGGCATTAGCAGCTGCCAGTCCTAACATCTGAACCTGTGCTTCCCACCAGGTTAATGCAGCGAGTGTTCCAGTAGCAAAATTTACTCTACGAGACTCAGGGCAATCACACACCTCAAAGTCCGTTTTGAGCCTCTCGAATCAATGGAGGAGGCCTACAACTCCCTCAGTACCACTGAAGGTACTAGGTCGGCAATCCTTGAGAGTTTTGAAGGTGTAAACAGGTGGCTGAGCGTGTTGACCTCCCGTTTGTATGGCTGCAAGTGCCGCAGCAACTCGTTCGTTAATGAGAGCCGTCAACTGGGCTTGAGTCAAGTTGATACGTCCGGCCATGATCTTGATAGCAAAAGTAACGTAAGTGAGAGAGGTTCGCGAATAGTGCGATGACAGAAGAGAGTAAGCACACAAGTGTTCTCAAGCAATAACGAATAGTAGACAATGTAATCTAAGCATACCACGAGCAAAGTCCTATGTAGTTCTAGCATGTAGGCAATAAACATAAACCTTATTACCTAGGATGTTGAGTCTTGCACGTGGAGCGAGGCGTCGTTGTGGATCGTTGAGCACTGTACTGGTTATAGTCTGGTTTTAATAAAAATGTTTTCCCCATATTCAAACCAAGTTCTCTATAACCAATGGCTCTGATACCAATCTGTCACACCCCCAAAATCCACCTGCGGGGTATCACCGCTTCGGAGCGTGACTGACCAGGATCAAGCCACCAATCATATAGAACAATGTAAGTCGTAAAAGTAAATGTATTTAAACCAAACCAATCCATATGAAAGGTGTTCCAAAACATAAGTATAATGACAAAGTTTAGCGGAAGCATATGAGTAAAAGCACCACATAAATAAAGTATGTAATGTCAATATGTTTAATCAAAGCATTCACGATCCTTGTCCACAACGACCGTGCCTCCCTGTGCAAGCTCCATGTATACCTAACGACCTGCAAGGCATGTAACAGAAAGTCAACAACTAGTTGAGCGAGTTCACAGTAAGTAAGTACGTAATAGTAAGTCTGTTCCGTAACGGGTGGCTCTACTAGGCCGATAGTATGTTCTATTAGTGGGGCTTCCCATGTTTGCATATACACTAGACTATCGTAACCATAAGTGTTCTTCTTAACCCGAGAACAGTAGTACGTACGAGCTTTAAGTAGGTTTTACGTAAGTGTCCTTCTTTACCCGAGGACAGTGGTACGCGTGGGGTTTACGTAAGTTTTACGTAAGTGTCCTTCCTGACTCCGGAAGACAGTAGCATGTATGAGTTTACGTAGGTTTTACGTAAGTGTCCTTCCTGACTCCGGAAGACAGTAGCATATACTTGTTTACGTAGGTTTTACGTAAGTGTCCTGCTTAACCTGAGGACCATGGTAGATAGTCTAGTAATCGTGTAAGTACGAGAAATTGTTCAATCCCATCATTCAACCCATTCCCAATCCCCGGGAATCCCATGCCTTGGTAAGAAGTGTGAACTCACCTTGGTTTGCTCGGTATGTTATTGCTTCTAGTGTTAATTAATAGTTAGATCCGTTACACACGACCTAAGGTACATTGCACATAACACGACGTAAGTGTTTATATTCAATTAGGGTTTACAAGTCTTTGGTATCCAAGAAATCGTGTTATGTGTGACAATTGTGTACAGAATGATATGAGAAAGATTGCTCACACATACAGGATTATCCAGTTGCATACAGTAGCATCCAATCATATACAGAAACATACAGTAGGCTTTAACACTGGTGTTTGCCATAAACTCAGACACTTATTCGCTTATTCATACATATAGCATCAACAAACTCGGATCATGTGCTCATTATCAAAAGTCGGATCATATACATATCCAAGCAATTGTCGGAACAATAAATCAAACAATATTCGGGCCAAGTAAGCTTCGCAAAAGGTCGGAGCTAGTGTCCTTATGTACAAGGTCGGACCTAGGTGCATCACAAGAAAAGTCGGACATGTATAATCAAGCAAAGTCGGACACATGCTTTACTTAATCAAAAATTCGGACAAGAGATCATGGATTGAAACTCGGACACTGGGTGTATAAGCAAAACTCGGACAACAACCCCCCCCCCCACAAACTCGGACCAACCTCCAACTTATCTAAACTTCGGACCTATGCATCTCACACATAAAAATTCGGACCTTGGTTTCCCTGATCAAAAATTTGGACCCCCAACCCTTATTCACAAAACTCGGACATGTGCATTCATTAAGAAAACTCGGACCCTACTTGTTTGTTACAAAAATTCGGACCTTATATACTATATATATAAAAGTCGGACCATTGCCCCTTTATAAAAACTCGGACCATTACAAGATTTAAAGTTCGGACCATACAATACAAGATTCAAAGTTCGGACCTCATATCACAAGTCAAAAGTTCGGACTAGGCAACTAAGCATAAAACTTCGGACAAGGTTTCAAGCATAAAAATTCGGACAATGCATCATATTAAAACTCAGACAAGGCATATAAGCATAAAACTCAGACAATCATTCCTTATAAAACTCAGAGTTTTCAACATGCGTGAATTCCAAAACCCTTTACAGAATCAATGGAACAGTTACGTTTTCAGAAGACTACGATCAGAACCCTAATCCCAGAGCATTGCTAGTGCTGTAATCAAATCAACAGTTAACAATTCTAACATATTATGCATCTAATTGTCAGGAAAGTGATTACACAACTAATCATAATCATTTCACAATAATCAGAATCAATCAATAAACACAGAACTATTGTATTTAGAACTAGGGTTTTTGCAGGAATCACATAATCAAGGATTAACAACAAGAAATCATTAAACAATTACCTTGGATTGATTCCAGATAAAGAGAGGAATCAAGAGTGATGATTGAGAGCTTGTGCCAAGAAGATGATTGTAGAGAAATGTTGAAGTACGTATGATGATTGTGAGAATGATTAGTGAAGGAGATTAGGGTTAAGAGTTGTTAAGATTTCACTATCAACACTAAGCACCCTTAAGTATTATCTATTACATAAATATATGTACAAGACATACAGTTTACAGTTTCATCACCAAGTTCATGTATTTGTCAAATCATTCGCAAAACTTTATCAAATCAAAACGTATATAGTTACAACGCAAACAAATTGTGTAAGTAAGTACTAAACAAACAGTGAACGTGCAATAAATGCGAAAGTGGAATCTTGGTAACTCGAGTTGTCACATATGAGTTCTATGTAATTAGTGGCTCATTGCTGGTACGTCACACGCCTATCAGGGACACTCCCTAAGTGGTATTTTTGGGGTGTAACATCAAAGCTTGCGGTTCGAAAGAATTTACCGGCGAAGGAGGTCCTACTGCCTTGTTCCAATGGTTTGATTCAATCGAGGTCACCCTGCGCCAGAGTGGCTGTCCTGATGATCTCCACACTCTTAACGCCACCAGCGTCTTCCAGTCCCGCGCTTTAGACTAGTGGACAGCCGAGAGAAACAAATGCGGAAATGATGCAGCTTACGGTTTGACGTGGGATGAGTTGAAGGACGTCATGATGGAAGAGTTCTGCCCTCCCCACGAGCGCCAAAAGTTGGAGGACGAATTCTGGCATATCAAGCAGAAGGATGGTGACAATGCTGCTTTGACTGCTCGCTTCAAGTAGCTAAGCATAATCTGTCCGGATCAAGTTAAGACTCCCGATGTGACGATCAAGAAGTATATCCGAGCTCTGCCGGATTGTGTCGCAGACTTTGTGCAAGCTTCAAAACCAGCAACAACCAAGGAAACTTACCTGCTTGCCGCTGAGATCAACGACAAGCGAGTCAAGTCTGGTTTCTAGGATAAAGCTTCCAAGAACCTGCATCAAGCTACCACTGCCGCAACCGCTTAAACCGCCGCCGCTCCGCAGACTTCAAAGTCCTCTCGTCGCAAGAGGAAAAACAACAGCAACTCGAGCAATGAGAACTGTGCTGTCACTACCGCTGCCCCGCTCCAAGCTGTACTGGCTCAGCAGACTCAACACCGCCAAGTCGTGGCACCGGTTACCCTAGCACCGCCTGCAAAGCGTGCTTATACGGGTCCTCACCCGGCCTGCCCGACTTGTACCTATCATCACCCAGTGGGAATCGCCTGCAGATACTGTGTGCATTGCAACATGTACGGCCACTTCACCGCAAACTGCCGTACTGGTCCTCGTCAAGCTACAGCTTCAGCTCCTGCTCAACAAGCTCTACTTCCCGCTCCTCAAGGCCAGCAAGCGGCTCCTGCACCCGCAATCCATACTAGAGCTTGCTTCGCGTGTGGTGATCCCAACCACTTCGCGAACATGTGCCCGAACAGGGTGGTGAAGCAAGAGCCCCAGCAGCAGTAGCCCCAACAATAGCAGCAGCAACAGTAGCAAGCACCTCGCGCCCGAACCTTCAACATCAATGCGCGCCAGGCTCAGGATGATAACAATGTGGTCAATGGTACGTTCCTTGTGAATGGTATATATGCTTCGTGTTTGTTTGATACTTATAACATTCCTCAAGAAAACCGACACCCTCATAATTTTTCCGACATCCTAAAATATTTTAAAATGTCTGTAAATACACCCCGTATATGAAAATCGAGCCCGAAATGTAACATTACATTAAAAATAAATTAAAAACAAGAAATATGAAGTTGAGGCAGGCCGCGTAGACCCACCCCAACATTTACGCGGGTGGTATCAAGGTTAAACCTTGATTTCATTGAATTTTAAGTTGAGGTGGGCCGCGCAAGCCACACCTCAACCTTACGCGGGCCGCGATAGAGTGATATATGGCGAAACCCTGGGCCGCCACGTGGCCCAACACCTGTTGAACCTACGTGATGACTCGGATCAGCTACGCCTAGACCCCTAGGCCACGCGGGCCGCGTAAGCCCTTGCTTACATTTACGCGGGCCGCGTAAAAGTGAGAATCCGGCCCTATATAAGAAGGGCATCGGCTTTCAGTTTCCGTCGCCCAAATCTTTCAATTCTCTCTCTAATTTCTGATAGTATAAGCTATACACGGGTATCATACCCCCTAAATAGCGAGGTTCTGCTACGATGTAAGTATTATAACCCCTGGAGACGTATTAGATACTCTGCCCGATTGATCTAGGGTTCCGTAACGACTGTCGTGATTCTGCCCGACGTAGTCGTTGGAATGCCGTCTCGGGGAGGGTATTACTAATGTTAAAATGGGTTATTATACTAACACACGTGCATTTGTGTAATTTATAGATTATCACCTGGAAACCCTAAAGGATAATCTAAAACAACAATGTGAGTAATCCTCTTTTTGTTAAATGTTTTTACAAAACCTCACTTAATTAAATATATACTAAGCAGTTATTGAGTATTTGTAAGAATACAATTATAGTGGGTATGTTGGGGTTTTGTATACAAAATTTGTTACTGGCGTGGTAACATTCCACAAGTTGAGTATGACAGTACCACTGATGTTAATTGTTATATCTTGGAAACAAATGTAATTGCGGATGCGCCCTCAATACTGTAAAATGATTGGTATTTCAACTTGATTAAACTGGGATTCACTCACCAGTATTTTCCACTGACAAAATGCTTTTAAAACGCGTTTCAGGTAACAAAATGTGAAAGCCAAATAGAAGCCAGCTGGACAGCACTGAAGGCTTGGATAAGTGGCAATAAAGTTACCTAAAAAGAAATAGATGTTTTTCTTAAATAAAATAGGGTGTATCCCTATGAAATTATGTGTACTGAAAACTTGGGCTTTACCCATGTGTTTAATATTATAAAATGTGGTGGTTTACTCTGATAAAATATTTCCTAACTACGGTCCTGATGAAAAAATTTCCGCTGCCAAATTTGACAATAACGTGATACCACCGAAACTGGCTCGCGGCCGCCCGTTCCTGGGGATTTGGGATCGGGGGCTGTGATAGAAGGTGGTATCAGAGCTATGCCACTGATTCAGCCACATAAGTGTTCTGCTGACATCGAAATTCAAAGTGTTAGGAAATAAATAACAAGAATACGTGCATAATTGTATTTTCTTGTTATGTGTTATCTGATTATCTGTTAGTTTACAATATGAGGGACCAAGGACCATCTGACGCGTATCGTCAATTGTCTGGTTCGCCTAGAAGCGAAGGCACCTCCTCTTCTCAGCCTGCCCTCTCGGGGTACTCTACTGATACGGAAGAAGGAATCTTTGTGTTTAAGGCTCAATCTGAAGAGCCATTTCCTCAGAAAAAGAGGGGATGGTTCAGTAGGGGAGCAGACGAGCGTAGGAAACGTATGAAAAAGTTACAAGACCAGAGAGCACTAGCCGCAGCTAAACGAGAAACCGATGCATATGCCCAGGATATGCTTAATAGGGGTATAGCCAATATCCATATTTTAGCAACCACTGCAGCTGACCCAAACCTGGAGCAAATGCTAGCACCCCAACCACAACCACAAATTCCTGATCAACCCATGGAAATAGAAAACCTTGAAAATCAAGTAGAAATGCATGATTTCAACCCAGAGGAGATACCTAGGGTACCTGCACCAAATCCCCTAGATCCAAATTATGACCCCTGGTGGGATGATGTTAGGGACTATGTGCAACGTTACTCTATACACGAAGATGTGCCAATGCCCAACTTAGGAGCCTACCCAGGATTAGATACTCTAGATCCCTATTTTAATAACGATGCATACATTAGGGAGATCTTAGAAAATCCTTACCCATACCATGCCCCTATACCTCCATACCAGGAACCCGCACCCCAGATTCTGAACCCAGTGCTAGAACCTGCACCCCCAATGAGTGCAGAAAACGTACAAGAACTTAGGACTTTCGGTGAGGAAATTTTAGAAAGCAGTGAGAGAATGCGACAGGTGGGAGAGCGTCTCGTATGGAAATACGACGAACGCAATATGGATTTTTGGATGAATCCATATCCATGAATGTGATGGTGGAAACGGTAGTAATAATAATATAATATAATAATAATATATGTGTGTACGTGTTAGAAAAAAAACTACGGATGCATATTACTAGTATTGTAGCTTTACATTTCAGTCGGTATTGTAATTTTAATTTCAGTACTGGTGAGTAATAGGTGCATAATATATGAATAGAGTAAAAGTCGCAATACTTGACGCTTTTGACCAAAAGTGCGTGTCATGTGATTGGCTATATTCAAATATTATTGGTGATATTAATATGTGGTAAATGTTTAAAATTCAGATGGACAACGAAGTGAATCAGGAAAACCAGAATGATAATATCCAGAACGACAACCACTCGAATAATGATAATCTGAATAACGAGAACCCGAACAACAATAACAATGGAAACCAAGTGGATAATAGTGCTATCCAACACATAGTGGCACAAGGAATTATAGATGCAATGCCAATTATTATCCAAACTGTTAAGGAAGCTGAAAATAACAGTAAGCATAGCAGTAAGCGACCAACTGAACCGGAACACAACGTGAACAATGGACCCGTACTTCAGGTGCCCATTCCCAAAAGAAGAAGAGCCATGCCATATGGTTGTTCTTACAAAGAATTCTGGTCCTGTAAACCAATAGAATTCTCGGGCAATGAAGGACCCATTGCAGCTCTACGCTGGATAGAGAAAACTGAAGCTGTTCTAAAAATAAGCAAGTGTTCTGAAGAAGATAAGATAATGTTTGCTTCTAATTTATTTAAGAATTCAGCCCTAGAATGGTGGAACACTATCCTCCAGTCAAGAGGAAGTGATAGGATATATAACATGGAATGGGAGGAGTTCAAACATATGGTAGAAAGGAAGTTTTGCCCTCCCAATGAAAAGGAACAGATAGCAAACAAGTTTTTGAATCTCAGAATGACAGGGGTAGATAGTAAGGGTTATACTACCACATTATTTGAATATGCTAGAATAGTACCAACCCTTGCATCACCTGAATCGGTGTTAATCTCCCGTTACATCTGGGGATTAATCGGAGAGATTAGACATGTAGTCAAGGCAGCTAGACCTCAAACCATAGAAGAAACTGTAGAACTAGCTAATACCTTGACAGATGAGTTATTCCGTACTAGAGAAGAAGACCAGAGGAGAAACCTAACCCAAAGGCTTACTCAAGAATTCCGTTCTGGGAATTTCAACCGTAGGAATGTAGGTTCTACCTCTGCATCGTACTGCAAAACCTGCAGAAAGAAGCATTCAGGAAAATGTTCCATTTACTGCAATTTTTGCAAGGCTCCAGGACACAAGGAAGAAGATTGCAAGAAGAAATACAGTAATGGAATGTGTTTCAATTGTGGCGAAAAAGGTCACATCAGGACAAATTGTCTGAAATTGGCTCCAGCTGCAAACAACAAGAATCCTAAAAATGCTAGAGCATTTGTTCTAACTGCAGATGAAGCCAAGATGATCCCGGACGTCATAGCTGGTACGTTTTTAGTTAAAGATATTTTTGCTAATGTATTATTTGACTCTGGTGCAAACCAAAGTTCTATTAATACTTCGTTTTGCAAACTTCTAAATCAATCATTAACTAAACTACCACAAGAATGTCTAGTAGAGACAACAAATGTAGAAACCGTTAGGATTTCTGAAATCTTGCAGGGAGCAAGAATAGAAATTTTTAATCAAAAGTTTATTGCAAACCTTTATCCAATGAATCTGGCAGGATTTGATGTCGTCTTAGGAATGGATTGGTTAATAGCTAATAAAGCCAGTATTTTATGTGATCAAAAGTCAATTCAAGTAAAATCACCAAGGGGTGAAAAGATCACAATTAAAGGAGATAAACCATCTAAATCCACTAAATTCATCTCTATGATGAAAACTGCAAGTTATATAAGAAAAGGGTCTATAGTGTATTTGATTTCTATAATCACTAACACTAAAGAAAAAGAACTAAAAGACATTCCAGTAGTGTCTCAGTTTTCAGATGTCTTTCCAGAAGAATTGCCAGGACTGCCGCCAGACAGGGAAGTTGAATTCAGAATCCACCTGCTACCAGGGACAGCACCGATTGCCAAAGCACCTTACCGTTTGGCACCCGCTGAAATGCAGGAACTAAAGAACCAATAGACGAATTGTTGGAGAAAGGATTCATACAACCAAGCTCATCACCATGGGGAGCGCCGATTTTGTTTGTTAAAAAGAAGGACGGATCAATGCGTATGTGCATTGACAACCGTTAATTGAACAAGGTCACAATTAAGAATCGGTATCCATTACCAAGGATCGATGATCTGTTCGATCAACTTCAAGGAGCTCGATTTTTCTCTAAAATCGATTTAAGATCAGGATATCATCAATTAAAGGTACAGGAAGAGGACATTCCTAAACCGCATTTAGAACAAGGTATGGTCATTATGAATTTACTGTCATGCCATTTGGTTTAACCAATGCCCCAGCCGCATTTATGGACATGATAAACCGAATATGTAAGCCATATTTGGATAAATTCATAATTGTCTTCATAGACGATATTCTAATTTACTCTAAGAGTAAATAAGAGCATGCAAAGCATTTGCACTTACTTTTAAGTCCGTTAAGAAAGGAAAAGTTGTACGCTAAGTTTTCCAAGTGCGAGTTTTGGTTAAAACAGGTACAATTTCTTGGACATTTAGTTAACCATGAAGGAATCCATGTGGATCGAACAAAGATCGAGACGATTACCAAATGGAAAACCCCTGAGTCGCCAATTGAGATTAGAAGTTTCTTAGGATTGGCCGGTTATTATAGAAGATTTATTCGAGATTTTTCTAGAATAGCCATTCCCTTAACCAAGTTAACCTGTAAATCTGTTAAGTTTGAATGGGGACCAAAACAAGAAGAAGCCTGTAGAATCCTTAAGCAACGATTGACCCATGCACCTATACTAGCGTTACCAGAACGAACTGAAGACTTTGTAGTCTTTTGTGATGCTTCTAAGTTAGGTTATGGATGTGTGTTGATGCAACGTCAAAAGGTTATAGCTTACGCCTCTAGACAGCTTAAGAATCATGAAGAGAATTATTCAACCCATGATTTGGAATTAAGAGCCATAATTTTTGCTCTTAAGATTTGGAGACATTACCTTTATGGTAGTAAATTTACCATATTCACCGACCATAAGAGTTTAAGGTATGTTTTTGGGCAAAAAGAATTAAATATGAGACAAAGACGCTGGATGGAAATGCATAGTGATTATGATTGTGATATCCAGTATCATGCAGGGAAAGCAAATGTAGTGGCTGATGCTTTAAGTCGAAAGTATCATGAAAAGCCAAAAAGGGTACGTTCTCTTAAAATAAATTTACAAGTAGATTTAAACGATCAGATTAGAAAAGTACAAGAATCAGTAATCAAGGATGATACTGGAAAATTAAAAGGAATGATTAAAGAATTAGAACAAGGAACAGATGGAATTTGGAGATTCCATTAAAAAGAGAATGTGGATACCTAAATTAGGAAACCTACGCCACCGTATATTAGAAGAAGCCCATAAGTCTAAATATACGATGCATCCAGGAAGTGATAAAATGTATCAAGATTTAAGGAAAAATTTCTGGTGGATAGGAATGAAAAAGGATATAGCAGCTTATGTTTCTAAGTGTTTAACTTGTTCACAAGTTGAAGCTGAACACCAGAAACCCTCAGGATTGTTGCAACAGTTAGAAATGCCAGTGTGAAAATGGGAATTGATAACAATGGATTTTGTTACCAAGTTACCCAAAATAAGAAAAGGTAATAATACAATCTGGG